>NC_081407.1:689511619-689813372 GCF_030272615.1 Cryptomeria japonica
TGCCAAAGGAAAATTGGCAGGAAGATCTACAGCTTAGATTGAACCGAAATACCCTAGCACAAGTTCCAAGAAATGTATGCAAGTTCCAAGACGGGGTAAAACATTTTTAGATCGAAGGATACATTGAACCTGGTCAAGTTTGAAGATCTTATGGCTTGCATATAGATATTTATTTCGAGTTGAGTCAAGATGAAATGTATTACCTCTTGTTTGTGTCCCGGTAGTAGCTAACTTTCCATGCTTGTCATGATTTTTGACAATTCCTTTTTCAAACTCTATTCGGTAACCTATGTTGTTTAGCTGTGCTACACTCAACAAATTGTATTTCAAACCTTCAACCCAATAAACGTCATTACATTTAGCATTGTCAAGAAGTGTTATGGATCCTTTACCTCTTACCGGACATGGTGCATCATTACCAAATCTTACATAGCCTCCATCATAATCATCTAATTTAATAAACTTGTGTTTATCACATGTCATGTGATGTGAGCAATCACTATCTATGATCCAAGAATCATTAGTATTTATATGAGATATTAAAGCTTTTTCTTCATACCTTTCTTCATCTGATCCATCTTTAATAGCCAGATAAACAACTTCCTCTGTATCAGTTTCATCTGATTTATCATCATTAGATTCCTCATCAGCGATTAGGCATGTCTTTTTATCTCTTCTCTTGAAGTCTCGGTGTCCTCTGTAATGATTATCTTTTTGTCTATCATCTCGATAATCTCTCTTTTCACTAGATTCTTTGTTAGGACAGTTAGAAGCCATATGTCCTATCTTATCACAATTGAAACATTTTAAAGGTAGCTTTCCTTTATACTTACCTTTTCCTCTCGGTAGCCTTCTAGCTAATAATGCTTCAAACTCTTCTTGCTTTCTGATTTCCTCATAAAGTTTGTGTACCTCCTCCATGTTTCTGCGAAATATTTCACTTGCTCCACTGTGATTCCCTTCAAAGTACTTATACTTTCTATCATTGTAATCATCAGTTTCATCAATATGAAAAGAACTAAATGCAGATTCAACTTACCGATGACCCACTATTAACAAAGTTACTTAACTCAAATGCATGTAGCTTACCAATAGTAGCATCTAAAGAAACTAGCATATTGGGTACAGACCTCAATTCATTGATTGCAGAGACTCGGATTGCATAGGTAGGTAGAAGGGTTCTTAACAACTTACTTGTTACATCCTTCTCTTCAATAGTTCCTCCTGCTCCTTTGATTTGATTTACAATCTCCTTTAGTCTTGTACTGTACTGCGTTATGTTCTCACCTTCATTCATCCTCATAGATTCAAGTTGTTCTCTTAAACTATCCACTTTTTCTCTTTGGGCATGTTCATCTCCTCCATATACAAATATGAGCTTAGTCCACATTGCCTTTGCATCATTGCAGCCTTCTAGATCATTAAACTTTGAGTCGGTCAATGCAGATGTTATTTCAATCATTGCTTGAATATGTTCTTTCTTTGCCCTTATTTCTTCCATAGTCAATGGATAGGTGCTCGGTGCAACAAAATCATTCTCCAGATAGTATACAACATATTCTCCAATTCCTGATAGATGTAGCTTCATCCTTTTCTACCATGTAGAGAAACTTGACTTGTTCAGCTTCGGTGCATCCCTCTTATACATCTTTGGATCTTTAACTCAAGTGACTTTAAACTTTCCTTCTGGAGTCCAAAGCTCTGATACCAATTGATAGTTCTGATACTTAATATAAGTACAGATCCAATAGCCAACAAGATGAGAGGGGGGGGGTGAATCATACAAACTTAATCATCCATAAAAACATCAGATTCAACCTCGGTAACATATATATCAGTCATATAACCAAAACTGTCAAACATGCAAACTCAAAAGCATATGAACAATATAAACCTCATAACACCAGATTTAACGTGGAAACCCAAATATGGAAAAACCATTGTGGGATTTCAGACCCACTAAGAAATATACTCTTCTAGAGTATGCTCGGTTAAAAGCAAATCTTGTTAAAGATTACAAACACATTGCTAGATGTGACCTGATTAAGGGATTTCCCTCAGATCTGTTAGGATCTTCACTTTGTTAGAAGTGACCTTGTTAAAGGATTTCAAACACTCAATCAAAATGTCACCTTGCTAGAGGATTTTACAAATAAGACTGTTAAGTCCACTCGGTTAAGAGATTTTTTGCTACTTCTCAAAATAACAGTAATAAAAATATGTCTGCAACTTCACATCTAAAAATGTTGAAGCAAATTCTTATTTGCTCAATTCAATCAATTCATAAGACTTATCTTGTCCCTCTGCTAGGCTCTATACTCTGTTATCAAAATAGGTCTTCAAGCTTCTGTGCTCGGTAATCACTATGTAGCATCCCTGTGCATACACTTGCCCACATACATTGTTTATCAACAGTTTCTTATTTATAAACAATCTTCTAACCGCTTAATCTCCTTGATCACATTTCACATGATCAATCATAGCCATCAGATTTTCAATCTTGTCCAGGTTCAATGTATCTTTCGATCTGAAAACGTTTTACCCCACCTTGGAACTTGTGTTAGGGTATTGCAGTTTAATCTAAGCTGTAGATCTTCCTGCTGATCTTTCTTTACCATATATTCTTTAACAATCTTCATACACAGCTTACCAATCATTTAATTCACTCCAGCTCATTAGCTTCCTTCATTAAATATCACATGTGAACATTTAATGCATTTTGTTATAGCTTGGTTGTAACTCAGTAAATACTAAACTTCACTCGGTAGACATTCTGCCTTCATTAACCGATAGTGATAACCTTAGGGTTTACCGACTAGGTTCCTTAGGGTTTACCGACTAGGTTCTTTGCTTGGTAACATAGTATAGTATTAACCTTTCAAACAATAGCATATGTAGGATATCAAAACAATATAAACATCATGATCTCATCATTGTCTAACTCGGTAATAGTTGCCCATTGAATTACTTATCCCCTTATTCATCATATTCTTTCTGTGTCTTACTTTTTAAGATATGGTAACATCATACTAAATTAGAAAATCAATTTATTGACATCAATGACAAAATAATAATATTAAGATAGTAATCATCCTTAATCAGTTATATCCATAGTCATCAACAACCTTCTCAATATCCTTATTGAAATGCCAACAATCACTCATTGTAATTGGAATGCCAACAGTAACGAATATTTAAGACAATCAAGACAAAAAGAATTATAGTTATAAATATTAACCTTTGCATTCTAATCTCATGAGATGGGGTAGGAACATAACAAATGAAAATTGGAAAGGGGTTTCTTAAGGGGATGTAGAAATAGATGCAAATATTAAAATAAAGATGAGGAGTATTCATTAGAGATGAATAAATTATTAATGAATACCAAATCAAATAAAATGACCAATGGAAAAAGGAGATAGCAATAAATAAAGAGAGACTATGTTGAGTTAGCAATAGAATTGAGCATGGAAGAAAAGACATTGAAATATATTCAAGAAAGATAGGAAATATCACAAAAGGGTAGAGAAGGCTATCTATACAAAATGATTTTTTTTTTAATAGAGAAGAAGAGTTAGAGTACACAAGAGGGGGTGTTATTGATATTGTTGGAGAGAGATAAGATAAATAGGACCCACCATTGGAATAAGTGAGAATTAATGATCATGCCAAGGGAGATACAACTAGAACTAAGTATTTCATAGAAACCAATATGATTTCATACACAAATAATAATGAGAAAATTATACTTCATAACAAAGATATGCTTGAACAATTGAAAGAACACCTTGATAAAGAAACTAAGAATCTAAAAAGATTAGCAAAGTGAATTAAATAATAGGTAATGATTGATTTGAAGAATTATTAAACATTTTAACAAAATTAAAACCTATTATTTTTACTGTGGAATATTTAGATAATGTGATAAGTAAGAGTGTGAATTTTCAAAAAGATAAAAATTTAAGAAAATTGATTTTTTAGGATGAGAAGAGTGTGGAGGAGAAAGAAAGAGAAAATGTTTTCAAGGACCTTGAAACATATGTTATCGAGAAAATTAATGAGTAATGGAAAAACCCAATATTAATTTACGAAATTTCATTAACTAATGAAAATTCATCTCCTAAAATAAAAGGTTTAGATGAACAACCTAGACCAAGAATCATCCTCCATGCCAATTAATACAAGAAGGATACTTACATAAGGTATATATAGTGACTTGATTAGTATAAGAAAAGTTTATAAACCATGGATTTGAAAGAAATGATGAAGAAATAAATACAACTAGAGAAAAGTGGTAAAATAAGATTGTGGCAAGAAAGTTAAAATATTAAAAGAAAAGAAATAAATAAATTTGGAAGCAAAGAATAAAAAACCACCTAAAAACAAGGAAAACAAGAAAGAAAAAGAACCTAACACAAACATGGAAAACACAATAACAAAGATATCATTTTTTTGCAAAGACACCAATAAAGTAGCTAAACACATATTTGTGTTAGAATCTCTATAGGGGAAAAATGTGTCCCAACCCACTCAAGAGAAACTCCATGACTTTTTGGAACACTAAGAAATGAAACACTAAAATGGATTGTGAAAAAAGTTCCCTTAACATGAGAAAGAATGGAAAGAAATAAAGGATGAATTCCTCTCAAATTTTGAATCCCATGAATTTTTATCAAAGAGTTGTTGAACACATGCCAGATGCTAAGAAGGGGGGGTAATCAGCATTAACTAAAATCTCAAACTTCAATCTTGCATCTATCAGATTTCACTTTAAACAGAATTAAATGAAGGTGTCATAAAATCAATCACACGTGAACACCAATATTTTATACGTGGAAAACCCAAACTAGGGAAAACCACGGTGAGCGCCAACTCACATAAATAATCCACTATATAGAAATGTTTTACAAAAATGGATCTCACTATTCCAAACTTGCTGACCAAGGCTAACTGCTCTTGGGGAAAGATACAAAAATGGACTTGCACGTTGAAGCTAACTGCAACAAGGCAAGATACAGTTTTACAATTTATAGAAAAAGAACTGCATGAACAAAAGCATCTTTGTATGTTGATCATAGTTTTTGTTATAGCACAAATTCTGACCTTACTAAAATATCCAAATCTCCAAGTCTCTGGATCACTGCCCTTATATCAATTGTCACCTCTGCACTGCAATCCCTTCTAATTTAGTAACTTTAATCATATTGTCATCCTTAAATCAAGTTGCACACGCATATCATCACTATATTCCACACATGTATATATGTCTCTTTTTTGCTTTTCAACAAATAATCACATATATATCAATTCGAAACAAAAACATCCTCACCAGGTTGGCCAAAAGAAAGATTGTAATGTGTATGCACATTTTTGACCCAAATTATACAATCATACCAAAAAATGAAATGCATAGAACATAATCCATACCAAAACCAAAACCAATGAGCAACTTCGAACCAAAAGAATACTTCACATGCCATCATCGAGCCTACATTTACTCTGGTAGCATAGCCCAAACACATCTACCAATCATATCAATTCATAATAGTGAAAGTCTAGACCACAACAAACAAACTTCCAACTATCCTTACCATTAACAATGGATCACCTAAATGCAACCTATCCAATTCCAAACCATAGAACCAATCTATAGCAACCATTGGTCCAAAACCCTAACTACAAATACTTCAGTACTATACCCAACTCTGTTGATGTCTAGATCATAACCCATTCTGACCACACTGTTTGACATCAATGACAACAAAATACATATTTGTAACAAGAGTGTTATTAAAATGAGAGAGATGTTATAATATGGTGGAAAAACTATTAAATAATTTTACTATAGATTTAACTAAGGAAGTGGCAAGAAAATTAAAAAGCCACTTATCAAAAAATAGAGATTGAAGGATTTGTATCTATACTATTGTTATCAACAAAGTATGCACCCTAATGAAGCTATTAACTTAGCTGTGTATTAACACATAGGATGACATATTAGAGTGTGGGATCTTATGGTATAGGTAAACCTCCAGAGAAGGTTGGTTCCTATGCCTAATCACTTAAAACTTACTCTAAACTATTGATTTCTAATAGAAAGAGGGAATAAGAACTCTGAAAATAACTTCTAAATGCTTTAAAAAAATGAACCTACAACTATAATGATGATGCACTGGATTGAGTTTTCAGAACTATACTTGTTGTTTGACACATAGTATTTCAAGTATCCAACTATCTGATGCAAAATTCAAATATTTTTTGCAGTCTCATGTGTTAATATTTTGTAGAAAGATTGAAGGATTCGACAATTTTAGAAAGAAAAGATAGGTATTTTTCACAACAAAGTGCTTTTAAACTAGAACATAATCTACAACCCACACAAGATGCACAACTTCCTATTCTAAAGTGATATAAATGAGACATTCATTCAAGGATTTTAAGAAAAAAACACAGAAATGAAAATCAATCATCACTTGCACACATAAAACAATACTTTTGAAAAGGAAAATGATTGATTTTATTGCTTAAAGATGTTGTAACGGCAATACATATCTAAAATGAGTATTTTTTTCTTTCAAGATAGATATCATAGCCTTCAAGATGGATTTGAGTGTTTCAATACAATATCTTGCTAGAAGAATTTCTCAAAATTACAACTTAGCATAACTTGTAAGAACTAGCTCTAAAATTAAGTCCAAGTGTATTTTTGTAGCCTACATTCATCTCCTAAAAGTTTTCAATAAGTGCAATAAAGAGAAGAAGGCATGTGTCTTTCCTTATTGATTTTAGGTGGACGCCTTGCTTAGAAAAAGTCTCCAACTGCTTCCCTGGGTTAGAGAGAACTGACTTTGGCCACTAAATACCTCTTAGGTAGGGGTCCCTGATGAGGAGGATCTCACAAAAGAGTTACACCTTGTTTAATAGGTAGGTAAAATATGTTTTAGTGGGCTTCCATCCTTTTTCACACCCTTCTCTTTTCCCATATCAAGTCAAACAACTAAACTCCTTTGAAGTGCTCCCTATCAACTTGTTTGCTCCTATTGCTCACAAGCATGGTTGGGGTTCACTAGAGTAAATCCAACCATCAAGTTGTCAAAACCTCCAACATACACTTGTAGGGGTCTCAGGGGGTGTAGATAAGGTGTTTCAATTCCATTCATTTGGTTCTTTGATTGGTTTCTCTCCATTTCCCCATCGCTTTCTCTTATTCCTATTTTCTAGGCCTAGTAGCCCTAGAGCCCCTATTAGCCCTACCTTCGCGGATTTTGTTCAATTGCATAGAAAAATTCCAAAAGACCTCCCAAGAGCTTTAGTGATCTAGATACCCTTTTGGAAAAACTTTTAGATTCAGTAGGGTAGGCTATTTGGTACGTTCGTTCAGGTACGGACCCCAAAAATGGCTCTTTTTGAGGGTTTGAGAGTTAATAGTCTTCTCCAATAGGGTTTATTGGTATCTTCACCCTGACACACCTCCTTGCTTCTATTGAGACTCCAATAGGATTCTTTCTTTCATGCCAAACACTTGGCACATCCACATCTTATCTTCCCTGCAAGCAATGACAAAAATGACAGTCATATCCCTAGTCGAGCTATGGCAGAGCTCGCCTAGGATATGATGGCAAAAGGCTTCCAAGAAACCTCTGGGACATTACAAATAATATGTACACTATAAATAGGCTCCATGACTTTAATACCAAGGGCCATCAAACAAACACAATGGGATTTCAAGTTGGAACCATGTCTAGGGTCTTAAACCCTTGCTTAGACCGAGAGCAGTGCAGTAGAAGACAATTTGTAAACAAAAACTAAACCTACACTAAGAAAGAATAAAATCACTTCCTGATAACAACAACATATACTAAACCACCATGAAAGGATAGTACCAAGATCAGATCATTCGGTACAAATTGTTATTCCCAAAATGACAAAATCTTATGCAAAAACCTGAAAATTCCCTTCAAATATTATTCAAAGTTTGA
Source organism: Cryptomeria japonica (assembly GCF_030272615.1). Taxonomy (NCBI): domain Eukaryota; kingdom Viridiplantae; phylum Streptophyta; class Pinopsida; order Cupressales; family Cupressaceae; genus Cryptomeria; species Cryptomeria japonica. The sequence goes on from NC_081407.1 coordinate 689,519,599, forward strand.
TCATGGAACTTCCAACCCATTTAAAATCATTGAAAAATAACTTTATATGCCTCCTTTCTCATAACCAACCTCCCATCAGTTCCCTAACCACCGATTTGATCAATTTTGAAAAGTTGCTCAAAAAGTTGCAAAAAGTTGTCAAGCAACAATGACAACTTTTGCTCCACTTTGCATTTTTGTAACATGCATTTTCATTCACTCTAAACCTCCTAGGCTGGTTCCCTAACATCAAACTAACATGACCAAATTCCTAATGAGGCCTTACAAAGATTTTTACACTATTTTGCAAAATAATGTCATTTTTGGCTTACAAGGGCACATTGGCCAAAACTGAGAAAACAAACAAACCTTGTTCACAAACACACTTCAAATAAATCCAAAACACACTTGTGGACCTATCAATAGTCCATTATTCATTTATTGATCCCAAACATGATCACTCACTCCAAATTTTTTAAAATTGCATCAATAAAACTAGGTAAAACTAGGTGTTCCCGCACCATACTCCCCCAATGAGAAAGAGCTCAAATGAATCCTTTAGGAAACAAAGAGAGGGAAATTCCAAGCTTAGGAAATTCTACTTCAGGTACCCAAGTGGCCTGATATTTTGGAAGATGCTGCCACTTAACCAAATGTTCCATATAAGTGATATGCCTAGTCTTCTTATGGATTCTTGAATCCAATACCTTCTCGGCTTGTAGCATAGATGTAGGTGGTAAAGGAAGGTATAAAAGTGATTGAGAGACCTCTGAGAGTCTACTCCATTCCCCTGAAAGTGTGCCTTTGTACTACACCAAGTCTATAACATTAAAAATAGGAGATAAAGCCATGTCCCCGAGTAGCTCTAGTTTGTAGGCATTTTGCCCATACTTAGCTAAGACCTTACATGGTCCAATCATCCTCATTTGAAGCTTGATAGGGACACCTTTTTGAAGCCTTGCTTTTCTCAAATGAATCATGACCAAGTCACCAACGGCAAATTGAACATCCCTCCTCTTTTCATCCACTTTGTCCTTGATTCTTTGAGAGTTGTCTGGTAAAGCCTGCTTGACCTTCTCATGAATCTCTTTCATGGACTGGGCCATGTCAATAGCATGTCCAATCTTTTGTTCCATCTTCCCAATATCTCTAAGCTCCAACACACCTCTTTGATGAAGGCCATAAACTACTTCAAAAGGACTCTTACCGGTTGATCTATTCACACTGTCATTGTAGGCAAATTCAGCTTGATGGATGATTTGATCCCAAGCTTATCCATACTACTTTGTCAAACACCTGAGAAGCTTTCCAAGTGTCCTATTTACCACCTCTTTTTGGCCATCTATTTGGGGATGGCAGGCTGAGCAAAAAGATAAGTTAGTAACCAATCTCTGCCATAAATTTTTCTGAAAATGACCAATGAATTTTGCATCTCTATCTGATACTATACTGATGGGTAAGCCAGGAATCCTAATGACTTCCTTGAAAAAAAAATGAGCAATATGACTAGCATCATGAGTCACCTTACATGGAATGAAATGGGCCATTTTTCTAAATCTATCTACCACAACATAGATACTATCAAATCCTGATTTGGTCTTGGGTAAACCAACAACAAAGTCCATACTTACACATTCCCACGGCTGGCTTGGGATAGGTAAAGGCTGGTAGAGTCCAGCATTAGAAGAGGTCCCCTTTTCCTTTTGACAAACCACACATTGCTCCACATATTTTCTGATATTCGTGTGCATCTTTGGCCAATAGTAGAATCTTTGGACAAGTTCCAAAGTCTTATTCAACCCAAAATGTCCACTTAAACAACCATTGTGCTTCTCTTGCATCAAATTTTCTCTCATGGACCCTCTAGGTACACAAAGTTGTCCTCCTTTAAACAAAAGACCATCTTGTAAGGTAAAATCTGCATATTCACCATGAAAATGATTTTTAAACTCTTGACAAACCTTGTAGATGGCAGCAAAGTCTTCATCATCTTGGTATAACCCTTTGAAACTATCCACTCCAATGCTCTTGAGCTACACTTCTTGAACTGTTAGCAACCTTCTACTTAATGCATCAGCAACTTTATTGCATTGACCTTTCTTATGTTTAATGGTAAAAGTATAGGACTGCAAATACTCTACCCATTTGATATGCCTATGATTCAACTTTTCTTGTGAGTTGAGAAAACTAAGACCTTGGTTATCAGTATAAACCACAAATTCCTTAGGTAATAGATAATGCCTCCACTTCTTAAGTGATTTTACAAGTACATATAACTCCAAATCATAGGAAGAATACCTTTTCTTCACTTCATTGAGCTTTTCACTAAAAAATGCTACCGGTCTATTGTCTTGACTTAGGACTGCTCCAACTGCTATATTGCTTGCATCACATTCTATGGTGAAGAGCTTGTCAAATCTTGGAAGAACAAGGATAGTTTAAATAGCCACCTTTGTCTTCAAGAGATCAAATCCTTTTTGTGTCTCTTTTGTCCATTGAAACTTATTCTTTACACCTCCTTTGATTGTATCAAGCATAGGTGCACATATCTCACTGAATCCTCTGATGAACTTCCTGTAAAATTGTGCCAAACCATGAAAACTCCTCACTTCACTTGTTGTTTTAAGTGTAAGCCAACTTATTATGGCTTCCAGCTTTGAGGTATCCATCTTCAAATCACCACTTGAGATTACAAACCCAAGATATACCAACTCTTGTTTCATGAACTCACATTTCTCCAAATTGATAGTTAGTTGCTCATCACATAATTTCTTCAATACAATCTCTATATGCTTAAGATGTTCATCTCTAAACTTACTAAAAATCAAGATGTCATCTAAATAAATAACAACAAATTTAGTAATGTAATCCTTGAGTACTTCATTCATGAGTCTCATGAATGTGTTAGGGCCATTTGTGAGTCCAAATGGCATAAAAAACCATTCATAAAGTCCTTATGAGGTCTTGAATGTTGGCTTCCATTCATCTCCCTCCTTGATTCTGATTTGGTGGTAGCCACTCTTGAGGTCTATCTTGGTAAAATAATTAGCACCCCCTAAACAATCCATCAAATCTTCAATTCTTGGAATGGGAAACCTATACCTGATTGTAATCCGGTTGATGGCTCTTGAATCAATGCAAAGTCTACAAGTACCTCCCTTCTTTGGTGCCAAAATGGTGGGAGTTGCACATGGGCTGATGCTCTTCCTTATCAGACCATTGTCCAAGAGTTCTTGGATTGTTTAGCTACCTCTTTACTCTGCTCTGGTGTCATTTTGTAATTTATTTTATTGGTCAACGAGGCTCCAAGGTATGAAGTCAATTTGGTGACTTATGACACATTGAGGAGGTAAGGTTGTTGGTGTTCCATCACTTATGATGTCCTTGAACTGATTTAGTATCTGATACACTTCATTACGAATACATACTTTCTTGTCCTTGTTTTCCCCTTTTGGTTTCACAACAAGGGCAAACCCCACTCCTTCTCCTTCCTTGAGATTTTTTATGAACTCCTTCTCCCCAACTAATAGCACATTGGAACCCTTATATCTTCTCTCTTCTTGATCTCCTATGGACTGAATTTTATAGGTAACTCCATCTTTTTGAAAAGTATAGGAATTATTTTCCCCATGGTGTATTTCTTTCCTATCAAATTACCAAGGTCTACCTAGGAGTGGGTGGCATGCATCCATTGGCAAGATGTCACACAAGATTTTGTCCTTGTAGCCTCCCATAGTGAACTCCACCCAAGTTTGTTCATTCACCAAAAGTTGTTGCCCCTTGTTGAGCCAAGTAACCCTATAAGGATCACTATGTGGAATTATTTGGAGGTTGAGTTTGCTTACTGCTTCTTCTGACACTATGTTATCAATGGAACCTGAATCCACCCCCACTCTATACACTTTACCCATGATCTTGTGCTTTATCCTAAACAAGGATCGTCTTTGGTTAGGTTCCTACTTAACTGGTTCTTTGATCAAAACTCTTCTCATCATGAGATTCTCTCCAACCTCATAATCTAAACTCACTTCTGATGTCTGCACATTTTCTGCATCTTCCTGAACATAATTTACTCCTTTCACCTCCATGGGATGAAGAAGACTTCTCAATACATCTGCAGGTCGAGTGTCCAAGTTGATGGCAATTGTAGCACTTCATTGTGGAAAAATAGGACCCTCTTCCTGATCCACTAGACCTTCCTCTACTAGAGTTGCTAGATCCCCTTCCTCTATAGTTGTTCTTGCTATTGGAATCCCCGCTCTGCTCTACCAACTTGGATTCCCCTTGGGATATTTGGTCTACACTTATTCCACCATAGCTACCTCTATGACCTCTACCATCTCTTCCCCTGCCTCTACCTCTATTGCTTTGCTCTTGTTTCTTTTTACTCTTCTCTTCCACCTTGAGTGCCAATTGATAGCACTTATGGGCAGTACTAGAACACAACAAACTTATCTCTTCTTGGATATTCTACCACAAACCATTCAAGTACCTGACTACCTTGATGCTTTCATCTTCCACCACCTTAGATCTCAAACACAACTTGTGAAATTCTTCAGTGTAGCTGCTCACATCTAGTTCTCTTTGTCTCAAATTTTGTCTCCTCTTGTGTAATTTAATTTCATAGTCTGGATATAGGCTTCTCTCACCTTGGCTAGCATTCCTTCCCAAGTGGTAATTGGGTTCTTACCCTCCTTTTTCCTCTCCTCTTGGATGAACTTCCAATGATTCAAGGTTGCTCCTCTCAATCTAAATTTGGCTACCTTCACCTTTTGTGCTTCACTAATTCTATCACATTCAAAGTGATTCTCCAACCCTTCAATCCACTCCATGACCACTTTTGGTTCTATTTTTCCACAGAAAAGTGGCACTCCTTCTAGGGACTCCCCTCCTAAGGCTTTGATGGATCTAAGGAGAGGTTCTTCAGGTAGAATAGGATCTAGTTCACCTAGTTTGTTCTCCAATTGTTGTAATCTTACCCTTAGGAGTCTATTCTCTTCCTCTTGGTATTCTACCTTTTTGGCTAAATCTACATTAGTCACCATCTTGAGGCTATTTTCATCTACTGACTCAGTCTCTGACATCAACTAGTTTCTGATAACTCAATGATGAACCACTAGTACTCAACTGGTACTGAGAGGGGGGGTGAATCAGTACAAACACAAATACAGTCCAAAATCGGTTTGACAGCAAATACTCCAAATGACTAATAAACAGAGATACTGGTAAAACAGAGTGCAACCGGTAACATCCAGTATAGCTCAATCAGTCATGATGAACCGGTCACTCAATAAGCTTTTCTCTTAGCTCAATACCACATTATCATAATATTCACATGCATGAACTAGTAAACTTAACCATCAAATCTTCACAATAGTGATTTCAATATGTTTTATAGACAGGCATAAAACATAGAACCTTCATGTGCTTAATAGATAAAACAGAGCATCACAAGACAAGAGCATTACACATGACACACATATTTTTCACGTGGAAACCCAACTGGGAAAAACCGCGGTGGGGATGAATACCCACAAGCTGCTTTTTCAACTCTTTAGAAGTCCGCTCTGTTAGGAGCCTTGTCTGGTTAAGAACATTACAATAGGTTTTGGTAGTAACCGATCCTGTTAAGGATCACCCAGTTAAGGGATACCTGGTTAAGGGTTAAACTCGGTAGGGTCACCTTGTTAGAGGATTTTAAGAACTCAATAACTGAAAGGATCTCCTAAGCTTCTCTAGCTTCTCAGAACTCATTAGCCTCGAGTTACCTGGTTAAGGGATTTGAAACAAGCTGGTTAAGACCACCCGATTTAAGGGATTTTGAATCAAGCCAGTTAAGGCTACCCTATTAGGGGATTTTACAACTATTGAAGTGGTTAGAGATCAACAGGAATTACAATGATCTGTTAACAGCACTTAATGCTAATGCAGATCCGTTTAGGCTCCTCTTTTACTTCTGCACATTCACTTTGCAAGTATCTCTTCTCTCCTTTGGTCTGGCAAGAATCACGTATCACTTTCCTTGGATACACACTCACAACTTTGCCAACAACCTCAAACAGAAACCCAACATCAACCTTATAGGAAGCATACAGGTCCATAGCAAAAACCCTAAACCCTAAACCTGTTAGGTTGAGCAATTCAAACGGTTCCATCCTGACCATTGAATCATACTGCATTAAATGCACCAGTCTTGAATCGATCTCAAGACATTCTCCATTGTCCATTATCCACTGTTTTCATGGCGGCTGATAACCCATCACGTGTTATCACCATTTGATAGACTTCACACATTCCCGAGGTAGATAGGAATAGTCATCTTTATGCAAGATCCTTCACGCACACAGAGCTTACGTGGCAACACGATCTATCCTCCATCATACTGCTAGCTTATCACACAAAGATCACCGATTGAGTCACACAGACTTGAGATACTCCAACCAAAAATCCCGAAGTGGAAGCTGCCTACCAATCGGTAGTCATACAATGCTTCCATGTGTCGGTTCCCATAACTACATGCCGGTTCACCTTGAACAAATGTGTCACTTCACTTTGGCATATACCGGTTCACACATATGTCAGTTTCTCTTTCTTCCCTTATCACATGTGCCGGTTCACACTATGTCTCATATTGACATCAATGACAACATACAATATCATTATGTCTTCATGCCGGTTCACATAATGCCAACAGTTTCTTCCCAAATCTTAACTTGCTCTGATACCACTTTGATGGGGAGGATCTCACAAAAGAGTTGCACCTTGTTTAATAGGTAGGTAAAAAATGTTTTAGTGGGCTTCCATCCTTGTTCACACCCTTCTCTTTTCCCATATCAAGTCAAACAACTAAACTCTTTTTGAGTGCTCCCTATCAACTTGTTTGCTCCTATTGCTCACAAGCATGGCTAGGATTCACTAGAGTAAATCCAACCATCAAGTTGTCAAAATCTCCAACATACACTTGTAGGGATCTCAGGGGGTGTAGAGAAGGTGGTTCAATTCCATTCATATGGTTCTTTGATTGGTTTCTCTCCATTTTCCCATCGCTTTCTCTTATTCCTATTTTCTAGGCCTAGTAGCCCTATAGCCCCTATTATCCCTACCTTCACATTTTTTGTTCAATTGCTCGGAAAACTTCCAAAATACCTCCCAAGAGATTTAGTGATCTGGATACCCTTTTCAAAAAACTTTTAGATTTAGTAGGGTAGGTTGTCTAGTACGTCTGTGCAGGTAGGGACCTCAAAAATGGCTCTTTTTGAGGGTTTGAGAGTTAATAGTCTTCTCCAATAGGGTTTATTGGTTTCTTCACCCTGTCACACCTCCCTTATTCTACTGAGACTCCAATAGGCTTCTTTCTTTCATGCCAAATACTTGGCACATCCACATCTTATCTTCCTTGCAAGCAATGACAAAAATGACAGTCATATCCCTAGCCGAGCTATGGCAGAGCTCGCCTAGGATATGATGGCAAAAGGCTTCCAAGAAACCTCCAGGACATTAAAAAGAATATTTACACTATGCATAGGCTCCATGACTTTAATCCCAAGGGCCATCAAACAAACACAATGGGATTTCAAGTTGGAACCATGTCTAGGGTCTTAAACCCTTGCTCAGACCGAGAGCAGTGCAGTAGAAGACAATTTATAAACAAACACTAAACCTACACTAAGAAAGAATAAAATCACTTCCTGAGAAACACAACAACATATACTAAACCACCATGAAAGGACAGTACCAAGATCAGATCATCTAGTATGGACTGCTATTCCCAAAATGACAAAATCTTATGCAAAAACCTAAAAATTGCCTTCAAATATTATTCAAAGTTTGATCATGGAACTCCCAACCTGTTTACAATAATTAAAAAAGAATTTTATAAGCCTCCTTTCTCATAACCAACCTCCCATTGGTTTCCTAGCCACCGATTTGATCAATTTTGAAAAGTTGCTCAAAAAGTTGCAAAAAGCTCTCAAGCAACAATGACAACTTTTGCTCCATTTTGTATTTTTGCAACATACATTTATATTCACTCTAAGCCTCCTAGGATGGTTCCCTAACATCAAACTAACATGACCAAGTGCCTAATGAGGCCTTACAAAGATTTTTACACTATTTTGCAAAATAATGTCATTTTTGGCTTACAAGGGCACATTGGCCAAAACTTAGAAAACAAACAAACCTTGTTGAAAAACACACTTCAAATAACTCCAAAACACACTTGTGGACCTATCAACAGTCCATTATTCATTTATTGATCCCAAACATGATCACTCACTCCAAAATTTTGAAAAATGCATCAATAAAACTAGGTAAAACTAGGTGCCCATGCACCAGTCCCATGGAGGGGGCTTAAGCTCTATTTTTAAGGAAGAGGTGGTCCAGAGATTACTTTAGTGGCAAATATTCGCCAATGGCAAATTTTTCACCTCGGCGACCTTGGAAATGATGAATATTTTGTACCAACGGGGGGCGGCCATGTCGCCAGAACATTATCAATTTCCGTCAAATTCATAGTCCGATCACAATATGTTTTATGTAATTAAATCTTTCTATGCGAGGATTTCGCCAATACAATATACGTTGGACACACAGTAAATTTAATTTTTTCTCCTACACTCTCTAAGGTTTCCTTAATAGATGACCATAATTTGCCTATAGGTATACGAAGATTTGTTAGCCAGGAGGACCCAATTCACTCGACATTTTGCCGACACGTGTCTCCATTCACCCTAATTTTTGCCAACTATATTGTATTTGCCAATTATTTGGATGACCCATAATCACCTCAAAAATTACATAAATCATGCTATAGTTAAGCAGGATTCTCCAAATATTTGTATACCATACAATATTTCTAGGGAATTCACCATATAAGGATTGGTATAAATACAATCAAAGATCAGATCTATCTCTACACAATCTAGTGGGTTCTAAACTCTGAATTCGGACCAATAGCAAAGTTTCACACCAAAAAATATCATTGTTGTTGACTGCATTGGCAACTGCTAGTGACCTAAAGGTGAGCGATCATATTTTTTAAATGTTGTAATATTAATCTGAATTTATCTATATATGTTTGCACTGTTGAGTTCATTCTTATTTAGTGGGGACCCGTCAGTGCCAAGTGGTCGGTTGGGAGATTCAGACCTCAGACATCTAGATTGTAGGTTGTAGGGCCAATGAAACATACATTATACTTTATAGTCTATTATTAATTCTTCAACAAATTGATATTTTTTGCAGCCTTTATTTCATTGGAGATGTCAAATAGGAAGAAGGGTAGGAAACCTGAATGTGGGGAAGGCCATGAGAGGCCAACAAAATGCAGAATGTTGTCTTTGTACTTTGTCTTTGGAAAAGATTATGGTGAAAATTAGGAAGGCACATCATCACAAGTACAAGTACAAAATTCACAACCTACACCGCATGTTGAAGACGGCGGTGACCCTGATATCTCAGATCAAGATGATCTTGAAGAAGATTATTTGGTAGATACCCAAGCTAGTCAGAATGATATAATCGACTTGGGTGATAATGCCATAGATGATAATGCACAGAAGGGGAAAAGAAAAGCCAGATCAAAAAATGATCAACCAAAATCAAAAAAGGATCAGGAGTGGGATATGTCAGTGAGGAATTTTCAAATTAATTGGGCATCAAAGTATCCATTCATTGAACCGGTGGAGAATCCAATAAAAGGTGAGCCTCCAATAGAATGCAGGTGTAAGATTTGCACTTGGAAACATAACAAGGAAATTAGGTTGTAGCTAAAATTTGACACCATAGAAAATCATATGGGTAAAGTTTATGAAAAACAAATGATAGACGAAGTTGAAAAATCAATGATAAGATGGAAAAACAAAGGAGGAATGTAAGCATGTGAGGAATGCCGAAAAGTATTATTTTCATGAGAAAATTCAGATGAACCTGTTGAAGTTAAAGGTTCTATTGAAGCTAGTTTTGGAAAAGCAATGCAAATAGAACAACTGGGAAAAGTTGTTCAGTTAAGTGTTGTTTTTTATATTTTGAGCAGAGGGCATGCTATGACAGATTTCCCATCAATTAGTGGTTTATTACACTTTTTGAAAGTTCCTAACTATCCTAATAGTCACTGGTCAGTAAACAGTGGATGGGAATGGGAAAGTTGTCTTGCTAAGTTTGAAAAATAAGACGTAAAGGAAAAAAAATAAAAGAGTCAAACTTTATTGTATTTTCTTTAGACGAAGTTATGGCAGTAGACAATACTTCGTGGGTATGCATGCATGTTTATACTGTACAGAATCATGCCTGCCAACCTCATCTACTTATTTTTGCTAAAATGAAGGATAGTGCAACAATGGAAAATTTATTTCAACTAGTAAAGAGATGTTTAATTGAATATGGAGGTATGGATGACATGACGGTTGCCAATATATTGGTGTGTGTTGGAGCAAATGGAGCTTCAGTAATGCAAGGTCATAGGAATGGTCTTTGTACAAAGATTGAAACTTCTTTTGCACTATACATTACTACTGTAGACACCTAAAATTGTCCAATCTAATTAAATAAATATTTTATTTATTTAATTACTTTAGCCTAATTCTTCTATTAATTAAATAAATCTTTATTTATTTAATTCATTCATTTATCCTCTTCTAGCCTTATTTCTCATTTAAATAAATACATTTATTTATTTAAATTATCCTTTTCCTAAATTAAATAAATATTTTTATTTATTTAATTATCCCACTCCTTCTATTAATTAAATAAATCTTTATTTATTTAATTAATTCATTAACCTTTTCTACCCATGACACATGTCATTCATCTCTTAATTCATACATTACCTACCCCTTTCATTATTTTATTATTTCTTTTACCTACCCTCTAATGATAGCCGACCTCCTTTTACACCTCTCAATCTTATCCCTCCATTTCATATAGTGTCTTCTATATAAGGAGATGCTTCCTTCATTATCAAACCCTAATCGTTCTATTCATTCTAATGAATCATCTTTTATGCACTTGACTACACTATGATCCTACTTGCAACCACATTATGTTCTTTGTTGAGCTCTTGTGCACATAAAATCTGAGAACAAATATATCAAGCAAGATCAATGGAGATAGGAAGAATGGAGATCAAAACCCTATTGGACATGTGATGGTATAATCTTTGTGATTTCGTTTGATTTGCATTGTCTTAGGTAATCTTCATATGTTATGGTGGATCTTTGTTGTTGTTAGGCTAGGGTTTTGTGGTTGAATTCATTTAGTCTTTCAATATCGTTATTATTGTTATCCATTTTCACCATATACATTTTGGCACGCCCCGTGGGACATGGATTTTTGTTAGATCTGTGTTTTTTTTTGCAGATTTTTCTAACCCTATATTGTTGTTTTGTAAAACAATTTGGAGAATAATCTTGTGCAGCTAGGGTTTTGGACACAAAATCATGATCTTGGAGAGATTTGATCATATCGCACAAACGGCTTGGAAATTTTGCACCAAATTTTTTTTGCAGGTTGAAGAAAGTATTAGGAGCTCTCAATCCAAAATTTAGAATTTTTGGAGTACATTTTCATTTTCTATGAATTTTTTATGATTTTTCATAAAAAATTAATTTTGAGAGCAAATTAGCGAATTTTTCGGATTTTCTTACATTTTTGAAATATTTCATAATTATACACAGGATCTATTCTTTGTGATTTTAAATTTGATGCAAAATCATTCCTCAAAAATCAAATCTTTGAAAATTAGGTTGTTGCATTATTTTACTCATATCTCACAAATTGCTTGGATTTGTTGCAGAAAATGTTTTGTGCAGGTTTGGAAGACCATCAAGACTCTCCAATAAAAATTTCAGATTTTTTGGATTGATTTTGCATTTTATATGAATTTTTTATGATTTTTCATAAAAAATTAATTTTTGGAGCAAATTAGCAAATTTTTTGGATTTTCTTACATTTCTGGAAATCTCTTGAAATTTTACAGGTGGTCTTTCTTAATGATGAATCAGATCTTTGAATTGGTCAACAAAACGCATTGTTGAAGGCCCCTATTTCACAAAGTCCTTTGGATCTAAAATTTACCTAACTTGTGTGCTTGCAGGAAGGGGTGATCATTTGAAACAATCCAAACTACTAATAAATCTTTGTTGCAGGTCCTTGGCAAGGGTTTTTGGATTTTTATTATGTGCCTTATTTTCATAGACTAGCAAACACTTCAATTGGTGCACTAAAATTGAATCATTGTCTTTTGTGTCTTGAGCAATAGGCTCTTTTTGTTTAATCTTTAGAGGGTCTGTCTTCCCGTGTGGTCATTAGGACTACTAGTGAGAAGAGAACGACCCAAGTGGTAGCAAGGAAAACCCACCTCTTCCGAACCACTATAAACAACTATATTCATGGTGAAAACTATGGATAACGTGTGTTGATTAGTTCATACCGACACTATGTCTCCCCATAAACCCATTTGATCAAATTTATTTGATCAGTTGTAGGGCGTAACCCCTACCGGCTAGGAGCCTTCTATATTTACAGAGCTGAAAGTGTCGCATGTATGGCCACACAAGCGGATGCCCTTACTAGCACCTTTTTGTTTTAGAAGCCAAAATCCTTCTAGTTGTTGAGGCAGGAGGTCGGACCTCTGGTAGCGGCCCACACACATACGGTTCTTAGTAGAGATACAAAGTTTACCATGGAGAGTTTTCGTGGGGACTGATGCTTGGCTGACCCAAGAAGTGAGTGCCGAGGGTGGAGCCAGTGAGGTCAAACATCTAAGTATCTGCTCTGAATAGCGTAACCTCGGGGGTAAAACCTCATGTGGGATCAACAACTATTGTCTTGGCCAGCCATAAGAATTGTGCTTGACTTATTTTAAATATTCAAAACATTCAAGACCAAACAGCAAAACATTGTGTCTTTTGTGTCTTCAAGTGTATGCAAAACATTTTTACATCAAACAACACACTTTTCTTGGAGTCATTTTGAGTCTAAACACTTGCAAACATTGAGTCCTCGTCAACATTGTGTCCTCTTGTCACGAAAAACAGTCAAACATTCAGATTTGGTCACAACTTCACAAATTGGAAAAATTTTACAGTCCAGCAAACAAGAGCAATCAGTTTCGGAATTCTTGAGCTTCCTAGGTTGTTTCTCCGGGTTTTCATCTAGCATTCAACTTGTCTTTGGGTCTCACAAAATCCATCATTGCTTTACACCTTACATTACATTCACATTTGTCTAAACTTGAGTCAAAAGGTCACTTGCTTGTCCTCATCATACTTTGTCAACACACTACATACAACAACATTTTGCTAAGTGGTCCCTCATCAAGGTTGATCACCTTTGGGTCTCATTTGGTCTTACTTAGAGTCAAGGTCAACTTACCTCATCAAGAGAAACTATCATCTCTTTGGAAGCCACACCTACTCTACTACATACATACTTGGTCTTACACTTTGGACATTGCAAGTACACCTCAAATTCATTTACATTCCGTCCAACCCTTGGTCTTCCATACTTTTTCCATTTTTCATCTAGTCTCACACATCTCGGTCAATACCTAGTTCATGGTTGAAACCCGTTCCCAAAAATCTAGGAGAGAAACTAAAGAGGCTCAAGAGTCTGCAAACATGAGTTCTTATGAGTATGACAATGATATCTTTTTCAATTCTGATCATACTACATTACCTGACATGGATGCCTATAGAAACATTCCAAATGTTGAGAACATGGACACTACAAACAACAATGATACACACAATGATGATATGGACAACTTTTCAGTACATTCAGCAGATGTGGAAGAATCCATAATGCATCCCCACTTCAATCGATTGATTGAGGAAATAATGAGGAGGGATAGACAATACTTCTTACAAATGATGGCACAAAGTGGAGCCAAGATACCTCATGATTTTGACATGTCTCAAATAATGGAAAATCGACCTTTGCAACAAACTCACTCCAACATGGATCAAAGGAGGCCTAATAACGGAGGCAATAGAGGACCACATATGGTACCTGAATCACCATCATCTTTGTTTCAAAAACCAGAGGTCCCACACACACATAGTCAAGCATATGATACTCCCCTTCTCAGACCATTATGGAAGTCTTATGCAGAGAAATATGCTCAATCACATATCAATGCTAAGGATCAACCACCAAAGCAATTGGATATTCAAAGGCATGCTCAAAATTTGGACACAAGGAAACCCTGTGTCAAATTTGGGGACAACACACTAGAAAAAACTCATGACATGCTTGTAGAGTATGGTATACATGGACAAAGTAGATATTCTGTTTCTCAACATGAATCTATACCAAGTGGTCCATATACGCAGCATTATTACAGACCTCCTCCATATGAACATGTGTATGATCAATATCCTCCATATATGCAACACGCTCCTCTTCCAATTGGTGCCTCAAGCATGGGGTATGGTCCAAGAAGTCGATCTCCACCTAAGAGAAATTTGGAGCAACAAATCAGGGACTTACAAAAGAAAATGGAGGACATAAATACACCAAAGCCAACATACACAATGAGAGACATATGTCCTTATCCATTTGACAAAAGCATTCCAATGCCTCCTTTTCCTACACACTTTGTGACGCCTAAATTTGATAAGTATAGAGGAAAAGGGGATCCTAAGGCACACATAAGACAGTTTTTCACAGCCTGCATTGAGGTAGCAGCAGAAGAGACATATTTGATGAGATTATTCCCACAAAGCCTAGGTGATCAAACTATGGAATGGTTCTCCCAACTTCCACCTGGTATTAAGTCATGGGGTGATCTAGCAGAGGCATTTATCCAACATTTCTCCTACAACATAGAGACAGACATATCAGTCACTACTTTGTGCAACACCAAGCAAAAAGAGGGAGAGTCTTTTGCATCATTTTTACAAAGATGGAGAAATCTAGCCAGCAGATGCTCTTGTGAAATTCCACAAAAACAAATGGTAGAAATGTTCACCCAAAATGTTAACAAAGACATTGGCTATGATCTAAGAAAAGCTTGTTTGTCCACCTTCAAGGATGTTATTGAAAAAGGCTTAGCAATAGAAAAGGTCCTAATTGAACAAGGAGTCATTAAGATATTCAAGGAAAACAAAGATGACTTTAAAGGAAAATTCAAGCCAAGATTTTGGAATAAAAACAAGAACATAGTCAATGATGGTGTTGTTGATGCCAACACAGTGCGACCCAAATTCTTTTTTTCTGGATCAAGTTCTACAAACAATCAAGTGAATACTCAAACAACTTCCAAATCATGAAGGAAGTACACCCCATTGGGACAACCACTTGAGTCAGTTTTCAAAAAGCTAGTGGCAAACAAGGTAATCACTATTCCAGATTTTCCTCCATATGAGCCAAAGGTTAAACCAAATTGGTGGAATGATGATGAGTATTGTGAATTTCATAAGAGCAAGGGTCATAAGATAGGAAATTGTCATCAACTGAAGAACATCATACAAGATCTCATTGATAGAGGTGACATTGAGATTGAGGGACATTCCTCCAATCAAGAACATGAGATGTTTAAGGAACCATTCCCAAAGCATGACAAGGGAAAAGCTAAAGCCACAGATGACCAAACCAACTATACCAGAGCATCTTATAACTATGATTCAACTATCAATCACATCTCGATGGACAATTACGTCTCTACCATTATCATCAAGGACAAAAACCCTGAGAATTCTACCGAAAGACCCAAGATTGTCCTAAAAGGAATTGGATCTTCTTCTGAGCCTACCTCTGAATGTCATGTTACAACCTGTCGAGGTAAATTCACTTTGCAAGGTGCTCTAGCCAAAAACACTACTTCCTCATCAACCAAACCTGAGTATGACCTTGTAAAACAGTTAGGGAAGACACCCGCGCTCATTTCAATCCTTGAGCTCTTACGCATATCCCCCGCACATAAAGCCATTCTTGACAAAATCTTGAGAGAAACTGTTGTTCCTACTGATCTGAACGTGGACCAGTTTCAAGCCATGGTGGGATACCTTTCCATTCCACACTCCCTTACTTTCATAGAAGCTGATGACACCTCTGTAAGTCAGCCACATAATGCACCATTACACATTGAAGCCTTCATACACAAACATAAAATCAAACGAGTCCTGATAGATGGAGGAGCAGGTCTAAACATTTGTAAATTGAGGACTATTAAACAATTGGGATATTCTGATAAAGCTGTGAATTCTACAAACAAAATTACCATCAAGGCATATGATGATGAAGAGCATTCATCCAAAGGCACAGTCACCTTACCTCTCAGAGTTGGACCGGTTACAAAGGATGTGGTTTGTCAAGTCCTTGATCTAGATCTCACATACAACATACTCTTGGGACGTCCTTGGATTCATGAGATGAGCACAGTACCATCTACATATCATCGATGTATCAAGTTTCCACACAATGGAGTTGAAGTGACCGTCAAAGTGGATCTAAATCCATTCATATATTGCAACAATCTGCAACCTAGATCAGAAATAACAATCCCAGTCAATCGAGAAGCTATTCCTTCATCAGCATATGTGGATCCAGAATCCTTGAAACCTTCTACATCAAAACAAGCAGAGCTCAAAGAAAAATTCAAGACTAAAGATCTGGGATGTGGTGAGTATATCTTTCTTGTTGATCAACTCCCACTATCTCCTAACACATTTTGTCGACAGGAACAATCTATAAACAATTTGCAATATCAAGAAATTGGGTGTGAACCACCTAGTGTTGTGGCTACTAAGTCTGAATGCAAATCTCCTCTAGTGGTGCAAGCAACTCTTGATATCAATAGTCCTAAGAGTGGTTCCAACAAAGAATCTATTGAGCATATCACCAGCCCTCTTGAGAAATCACATAGCTTTACCATATCATCCGCTCATTCCATTTCCACTCCTCTCCCAGACTTGGATCAACAAGAATCACAAAGGCCCTTACTCATTCGGGGATCAAAAATCAAGTTTTGAAAAGAAAAATCTAAAAGTCAAAAATAAAGAAAAATCCTTTAGTCCAAATCAAAATCAAAAGCTATTGGACTCTGCAAAAATCAAAGTCAAGGATAAAAATCCTATGAAAGAAAAAGAACAAGAGTTGATCTCCCCTAATATCAAAATAACTGGGGGCAAAAGTTCTAAAATTTCTAGTCAAAAAGCATACTTGTTGATCCTAAGTCTCCATCATGCTATCCTACTTTCACTTCTTTTCACAATCATAAGCCTTCATTACTCATCTACTTGTTCCACACATCCTTTCCCTTCTGGTGATACATCATGGACCTTTAATGGAGCTTCCTTGAAGGACTTTGTTATCAGGGATGCCCAAACTTCTTCAAGTGACACGCATACGGGCCTGTGTAGTCCACACACTAGTAATTATATCTTAGTTCCTTCATCGAGGAAGACATTCAATCAAGCTACACATCATTTAGTCAAGGAACAATGCAACTACAATCACAAGGTAAAGCCTCACACATTTGAGGTAGGTGACTTGGTTTTCAAAGAAAATCCCAAAAATCAGCAAGACAGAGAGAAGAAGGGCAAGTTCGAACCAAATTGGCTTGGTCCTTACGTCATTACAGTAGCATATGGATCTGGGGCATATCAGCTCTCAACTACAGAAGGTGAACCTTTGGAGGATCCTATCAACAGCATGCACCTTCGCAGGTTCTACACATAGCTCTTTGGAATATCCTAATTTCAAAAATACAAAAAAAAATCAAAAACAATTTTAAAAATAAAAATAAAATACAAAAATACAAAAATACAAAAAAATTATAAAACAAAAAAATTGTTACTTGGTGAAAACCTGACAAACAGGCACCTTGTGACACAAAAAACATTGAAAAAATCAAAAAAAGTAAAGAGAAATAATTTCGTCCAACAGTGAAAACCACTACGGTGGCGCTTTGGGCAAGTACCATGGTGAAAACTGGGTCACCAGCGCCATGTGTAGAGACATTGCTCCTCCCTCCTCTAGGATTCTCTTTCATCACTTCACTTTGCACACACTCACAACCAATTCATCCATAATAAACTTACCCATTCCCATCATGGCTTGTTATTGATCTACCCAAGATTGGTTAGCTATTCATAATAAACCTCCCTTTTCACCTCCCTTTCCATCCATAATAAATCAGCTCCTATATGTGGCTAAGGCAAAATCCTACGTCTAGTAATGGGTGTGGAACTGAGAACATCACATGTTTTGAGGAGTACAGTTTCTTCCAACTTCCTTCAATCTATCCATGCACAATCCACAATAAAGCAACATTTGCTTCACAAATCCGCAATAAAGTTTCATCTTCTCCGCAATAAAGTATCAGTTTCATGGATTCAGTCAGTTTCAGATGAGACACAGCAGCAACAATGGGCTTCAACAAATCAAATCTTTCAATAGACTCAGACAACATATGGTTCAGTGCTATCTATCCATTTTGTGAAAGTAAACATTGTGACCACAATCAAATAAGACTTATACAAGTGACAAGAGACACTAAACTTGAGGACTACAGTGGATGTTGGTGTCGAGTCTTGGTTTTCTTTTGATTTCATCTTTTTTTTGGTGACATGTCTTTTAGCTTTTCCGGGATGTCTTTGACTAGAGATTCTATCTCCAGGATGTCTTTGACTAGAAAGGCGAGGATGGGGTATCGTCACCTATTTGTATTTGTTGTCTGTGGATTGTCTCTTAGTAATGCTCTGACTTGTCCAAAGATATGAGGACACTGTGAGTCTAGTATGAACTGGGGCATTCTTTGTTTGTGACTGTCTTATCTCCATGCAAACAGGTACAATGACTTTCTGGGTCGAACATATGCCTCGATTGTCATAACCTACTTGCCATAATAAATTTCAATGATGATAACGCACAAGAAGCTCTTTCACTTTCATATCTTCTGTCTTCCATCCCCCTTTCTTGATTGACTTCCATCATCCTTCTCAAGTCCGCGTAGCCTGCTATCACATGATTGAGTATAATGACCCACCAAAAACATTTGCATTTCATGTAGTTGCACCTGCATTACCACATATAAGCATTTCATACATACATATAAATATCACAACTGCATCACATCCTGCACACAATGCCTGTTAGCACAATTTACATTTGCATTATCATATTAATCTGCATTACATACATTCACATTTGCATCATGCATACACATATAAAACATAAAAGAACAAAAATAAAATATATTGCATTGCATCATATACATATTTGCATCCATATCATAAGCATCACATAAGAACATCTCATCACATAGGTACACATGCATATAGCTGCCGCAATGAATCATCTCATATATATATCTGAAAATCATAAGTGTCATGATACAATGATGTCAAACTTATATGGATACAACCACCCCTCGTGTCGCCTATCCGGACAGAGGAACCCACTGATAACTCCTGCCAACACTATTGGTAGTGCTAATCCTGTAGCTGTCATGGTATCTCATGCCACATGTCCCACCCTCATCTCCAGTCCCAGATCCTAGAACACCCGTCTAAGGGCATCCCTGTCTCCATCTCGATCGTATGGAATCAACTCCCCATCAATCGGTATCCACATAATCCTGTATACATCCTCCAGGGTGACTGTCATCTCACCCATCGGCAAATGAAATGTACAAGTCTCGGAGTGCCACCTCTCCGCCAGTGTAGTCAGCAGTCCCATGTTCGCCCGAAACTCAGGCACATACAACATATGTCTCAAACCCATAGCCTCAATAGCCGCTCGGTCCTTGAAGGTCAGCTCAGGTCACAACCTCTGAGTCGATGGGAATCTCTCCCGTGACTCCAACATAGGAAAATACTCCTGCAGTCAAGCAAATCAATCATCTCAATCCTACTGACACTCATTGTTCATCACAAAGTGTTGCTTCTATCCTAGTGGTACTCCCTGTTCATCACAAAGTACTACGTGTTTGGCACTCCCTGTTCATCACAAAGTGTTGCTCACATTTGCACTCACTGTTCATCACAAAGTGCTGCTCATATTTTAGTACTCCCTGTTCATCACAAAGTACTATATCTTGGTACTCACTGTTCATCACAAAGTGCCTTGATCTATCTTATCCTAGGGCCTATGCTTGAGTGAATCCTCTTGAGTAGTTTCCTAATTGGCAACGTATATTCTATCACAGAATTGTCAATCCTAGCCCTATTTGTTATCCTAGTCTTCCCTAGAGGACCTGCTTGAGTGTATCCTCTCAGTAGCTTATCCAATCGACAGCGTATGTTCATCACAGAACTGCCAATTTGACCTAGAAGACAAAAATTCACATTTTTGGACACAAACACACTTTCCTGACATAAACGCACATTTATTGCATTACCTAGTATGCATTAATGACAAAATTAAATGCGTCAAAGTACAAGGAGGTTTGGTGGTACCTACTGGCTCTCCTGCCTTTGCTGGCCTCTGGAATCGGCGAACACGATCGAATCTATGAATGAAGGCCATCGCTGATGACTATTGCTGCTCTATTTTCGCTCTGCACTCTACTCTCATGGATGTGTGGATGACAATGAGGATGTATTTTCCCCCGTGGTCTATCTTATAGACTACCCCTAGCCCTCGTTTCCCGAGTCAGTCTTCTTTATCCCGTGACTCTGTCACTTTATCCGGTCAGTCCATTCTATCCTGTCTTTCTTATCGAGAGATTGTCTGCAATCTTTTCAGACATTTTCATCCAATCTCTCGAGGGGGCATATCATTCTCATTTTGGGGCAACTCTGTATCAGTTCATATTATCTTCTTTGAAACAACGCGACAAGCCGCATTGTCTCAAAGAGGGGCAAAATGTAGACACCTAAAATTGTCCAATCTAATTAAATAAATATTTTATTTATTTAATTACTTTAGCCTAATTCTTCTATTAATTAAATAAATCTTTATTTATTTAATTCATTCATTTATCCTCTTCTAGCCTTATTTCTCATTTAAATAAATACATTTATTTATTTAAATTATCCTTTTACTAAATTAAATAAATATTTTTATTTATTTAATTATCCCACTCCTTCTATTAATTAAATAAATCTTTATTTATTTAATTAATTCATTAACCTTTTCTACCCATGACACATGTCATTCATCTCTTAATTCATACATTATCTACCCCTTTCATTATTTTATTATTTCTTTTACCTACCCTCTAATCATAGCCGACCTCCTTTTACACCTCTCAATCTTATCCCTCCATTTCATATAGTGTCTTCTATATAAGGAGATGCTTCCTTCATTATCAAACCCTAATCGTTCTATTCATTCTAATGAATCATCTTTTATGCACTTGACTACACTATGATCCTACTTGCAACCACATTCCGTTCTTTGTTGAGCTTTTGTGCACATAAAATCTAAGAGCAAATATATCAAGCAAGATCAATGGAGATAGGAAGAATGGAGATCAAAACCCTATTGGACATGTGATGGTATAATCTTTGTGATTTCGTTTGATTTGCATTGTCTTAGGTAATCTTCATATGTTATGGTGGATCTTTGTTGTTGTTAGGCTAGGGTTTTGTGGTTGAATTCATTTAGTCTTTCAATATCGTTATTATTGTTATCCATTTTCACCATATACAACTACAATTCATTGCATGGCTCATAGAATGAATCTATCTTTCAGAATTGTGAGCAAGTATGCTTCAGTAAAAAAAATTGAAATTTTAATCAGAGAGCTCTACTCACACTTTTGTCAAAGTCCCAATCAATTTATGTAATTTCAACACTTTGCTGATGGAATAACTTATGTGAAGCTTCTCAAGGATAATGATACCAGATGGATCTCTTTGGATGGTCCAGGGCATAGATTTTTTTCATAATATCCATCCTTGATTGGACTATTTCACACAACTTGCGATGAATCAGAGCAACTGAAATTTCCTAACCTTCTTCGGAGGTTAAGTAATCTAGAGACACTCTTAACTTTAGTAGCTCTTCTTCCCATGCTAGAGGAAATAAGGAATATTATGAAGGCTACCCAAAAAAGAGCTATGTATATTGCAGAATATGCTACACTGTGTAAGTTGACATGCATGGCCCTCGACAATCTCTGTCGAAATCAACCAACACTATCTGATGAAAAATTTATTAAGTGGTAGACACTCACATATTTGAGCAATCTTGATAACTTTTTACAAATCAGTGAAAATGGGGAGGTATGTACCAATGTATGGGGAGTTGAGATACCAATGTATTTCTATGCCATGGTCGACCCCGAGGAACCAGGAAAGTGCCCTAGGAAGCAACTAGCAAGAGTTACAAGGGAAGATTTCGACAAGATTTTTGAGTCTGTAACTACTTCTATGAAGAAAATTTCCTATGATCTTTCCTCACATATTAGAAGCAGATTCCCTCCTGACAACCTACTTGAATCCATGTCTATTGTGTTTCCTTAATATTGGAGCCTCAACAATGCAGCTGATTTTTGAAGTAAGCTATTGACTTTGATAAAACAATTTTGCATATCCAGAGAATTGAATGGAGTAATTATAAATGAAATATTAGACAAAACTCATCTTAGAGAGAAATCATCTCATTTTGCATACACTATGAGGGAACAATATGGCAGAATGGAGAACCCCCACGAAGAGGGATTAGTAACAAGACTTTGGAAATATATAGAACAATATGAGGGAATGGAGAACCCTGAATTCCCTTTTATAGAAACAAGGGAGCAACAACAGCTTCAAGTCAATTTGCAACATGTGAAGAATCAACATCAAAATCAATTACTAAGGCACTAAACATTGAATATATCATCCTAACTGCCATCAATATCACAAACTCAACACAAATTTACATGGCCATCACAGGCCGGATTACCAATTTAGCAATTTAACAACTGCTACATGTCTCCTGTTCAAAAAATAGAGTTCAAAATTAAATTTAATTCAAGCCATGACAAATGAAATATAGATAATAGCAGTGCTCAAAATCTAGTAATCGGAAATAGAGAAATGCAGAAATGTTAAAACTTGGGAGAATTTGAGAATACAAATTTACAGGCTGAAGGTTTGCACTGTGCATCATAGATTCATAGGTTGGAAGCAATAGAGAGTGTTGGTTTTTTCCTATTCATAATACAAATTTATTTCAAGCGATGCCAAATTCCAAACAGAAAAAACATAAAACCTTGAAATTAAGAGTAAAAGCAGAAAATTATGCTATACATACTATGATTCTTGAGATTTATGTGTCAATTTTTGTAGGGTGATCCACTCTTCGTTTGATGGAAGGTCAATATTCTATAAACAATGGAAAGTCAACTGCAACTTCATCAACAATCCATATTTAGAAGAGTGACTTGACATCACTGTTTCACCCAATACCACATTTAGAGTTTTAAATGGTTTGATGAATTCCAGAAAGCTTTGGGGAGTTGTGTTCTTAGGAAGTAATTCTAAATCAGACTTCATTTTTTTCTCCATGCTTTTTTTGCAAGCTTCTTTTCCAATGAATTTATTTGATGGTCAACGGACTTAGGCAAACCAAGTTTAATCAAAGTAGTTGTCTTTTCTTGCAGCTTCAATATCTTTCTGCCACATTTATCCATAACTTCTGATGTTTCATTTAGTTTTTGGCATTTTTGAAGGATAGATAATGTCTTAGTTGTGGCATCAATGCGGTTGTTAATTCCCTTGGATGCCAAATAGCTGTCACTAGTACTGTAGACTACTTGCAAAATTTGTTTTGTCATATCCTCTTTTGAATAAACATGTAAGCTCTTCTCAATGTGCCTTTGATTTTCATATAAATTAATCGCAGACTTTCATTCAATTCAAACCATTCACACAAGTTGTCACTCCTTTGCATTATTTTCCCCCAAATGTTTTCTTGTATATACTTCATTGTATTTTTCATATTATCTTTCAATCTATCCTCCAAAGTTTTAATTTCATCATTTGAATTGTGCAGGTCTTCTTTCATTTGTGCACATTTTTTTCTTTCTTCCTCTACTTCCTCTTCCAAATGTTTTTCTTTTTCCTTCTCATGATCCAATAGATCTTGTATTTTTTTTATTTCAGCAGTAGTAGACTCATAAATTTTGTATAATTTTTGAAAATTGGCTCTTTCATCATCAATTTTTTTTAACTACTTTTAGCCAGTTTTTCCCTCAGTTCCTTCAATTTTGCCTCCATCTTTTCCTGCTCTGCAATTTTTATTGCAGAGCCTGAATTTTTTATCCTTTTTCTATAAATCATTGCACTTGTTATCTGTTGCTTTCCTCTTTGATTTTTCGTTAGCCAGGTCTACCTGTAACTTTTCTATTTGTTTCTCTAGTTTTTTTTTTCTCTCTCCACCTTTAGCAGTGAAGTGTAAACTAGTTCGTTAGTCCTTTTTGACACACTAAATTTGTCCCCATTTTGTACTTTGGAAAAATCCATTTGGAGGGTGCTAACTTGAAATTTAGAGGGATCTATCTGACTATGTAGTGGATTTTTATCTTTATTTGGGGGCATAACAACCATGAACTCCATCATATCTTTGTGTGGGTCATATGTTGGAAATACCATGTTCCTTGCAGGTTGTTCCTCTAAAAATTCAATCAGGGCAACCCTCTGCAATGCTCTCTTTTTTTTCTTTATTTGTATTTGTTGTGTGTTCAAATTTTTCATAGTAATCACAAAATTGAAAATCTGGGCTTGCTAAAGCAATTGAATGTTTGAAAGGTGAAATAGAAGAGGCTCCAGTTCCACCTATGCCAATGGTTTTAACTAATGCATTATGAGGAGTACCAACAACCATTCCTGATTTTGTCCCACTGTCACTTGCATGTGTAGTTTTTATAGTCTTTTGAGGGGTATGTTATGAAGCTGCAAATGATAGATTTGTAGAAACAGTGGCACTTGATATATGATTCTGAATAGTATGAGTATCTACCACTAGTGGCCTCTTGCGAGAGATATTATGTTGTTGCACTTGCCCAACACCAAGACAACTAGTATAGGTAGTAGTACCCATGCCAACCCCACCAATCACAGTGGCACTTGACTGAACACTAATAGGAATACTATCCCCGGATTCTCCACCAATGGTAGTGGAACTTGATTCACCACCAATGAGAATACCATGATGTGGTGGTGGTTGTGGATTTGAACCTCTAACAAATGCAGGTGGACTTGGAGGGTAATGAGTAGTGCCTTTCTATGATGAATCTGACGAATCAAGTCCAACGACTGGTTTAACTGGAGCTTTTGATTTTGAATTTGATGGGAGTTGTACCTCAAGTGGAAACCAAATGCCTTCTCCTCTGGGACCTAGACCTCCACCTTCAAAACCCATTTTTTCCATAATGTTTGCCCCTTTGCTATATTTTTCTTTCATGGACTCATTAACTCCACCTAATATTGTAGGGGTTATAGTAGTTGTTGGAGTGGCCTCAACCTCATACTCATTTTCATCATCACTCCTGTCATATGTTGTTGTGGGATGCTCCATATTCCACAATTTTCTAAACTCTACATCCTCATCGATGGTCTCAAAATCTGCACTGGTCTTTGGTTCACTGAGATTCTTCCTCATATTCCAAAAATCATTTATTTTGGTTTGAGTCCAAAATATGTCTGCACATTCTTGCAGAATTATTTTGGGAATAGATTTGTTAGATGGATTAGCATATTTTTGGTACAAATTGTAGGACCTCCTATTTTGTATTCCCTCCTTTGTTGTCCTCTGTGTGTGCAATGTCGTAATTTGTTATGACAATTCTTCTATTGAAATGTTATTGTCAGTGACAATTTTCTCCATCTCTTTTTTTACCTCATCCCAGGAGTCTATGTTTCTAAGCTTTTCTAGTAATGGTTTACTTTCATGTTGACATAACGCTAAAGAGTTCCCATTTTTCTTAAGCTTTAATTGAACTACACTGATTGGATCATACTACCAGAGACCCTCATCACCAAAGCTAAAAACTGTCAAAAAATCATGTGCCACATTGAATGCTTTTCTCTCAAATGTGAACCCTCCACATGAGAAAGGCAAGGAAGGAAATATGTTCTTCTTTTGCTGACCATGAAAGTTCATATCTGTGCTCTCCAACTACTGTATATATTCCAATGCAAATACCCTCTCTGTCACATGTATTGGAAGTCTGTAGGGTTTTACTGTTGATCCGTAAAACCTTAACACAATGTATTCTTCCATGAAGAACTAGTCAGCCAATTGTATTTGACTTTCGAGTTGAATGCAATCTCTACAAGACATAGGCAATCTAAGCATTGGAGTGCTTGTAATTTCATTATACATTAGTGCCAAAAAGAATTCTACAATCTTATAGTTCACAATGTGAAAATTGTTGGTCTCAAATATTGTACGATACTTGGATAGAAGAAGATAACACAAGTAGGATGAAAACCTAAATGTCTTACAAGAACCTTTTTTGATCATTAGTAATTGTTTTTGCATGGATTGAACAATGTGCTCAACAAAATTATATCTTACTAGTTGACTTACACAATGGATATTAAAATTCATTTCAAGAAGGCTAGCACCCACTTCCCTATCATTTTCCAATCCCAGGCAAAATGTCAGCAAGGAAATAGTATCCCAAACCCATGGAACAAATTTGTTACAATCATAAGGAGGCTTATGATTTCGATCCAATGGAGTACCATGCATTATTAGAGCTCTGATAAATTAATCTCTATGACTTGGATTGAGACTCTCATAATTCTTTGCCAGCTTTCCTAGGTCAATATGGATATTTGAGTTTTGTGCTTCAAACCCTAGGTTCAACAAACGAGCAAATTCTCCCTTGTTTATGGATAGAATTTCCTCTTTTGTATTTTTACTGACAAGTTCTTTTTTATCTTCATCACAACTTTCAATGCAAACCATGACAAATTTAGGGCAAGGGAATACTTCAGGTAACACCATGCTTCCCAATCCAGCATCCCACGATGCGATTTTATTTGTTCTTTGTTTTAACATTGTGTTGAAAACAGTAAATTTTGCCCTGCTTGGATCTACCACCTTATTTGACAATGCATATCTAATTTCTAAGATATGCTTTTCACTATGGATAGCAAGGTCATAAATATCATGGTATACATCAGTGAAACCTGGTGTTTTAACTAGTTCAGTTAGGTATATTTTTTTATTCAGTTGGCTTCATGTTGAAATACTGCTTCCTCATTTCCCCATCATTGTTACTGTTAATAATTTAAAACAATGCTAGATACAAGCCTGAAAATGCTAACCCTCAAATTGAACCACGAGATGTAGGTGTTCTAGATTTTACCTGAAATTTCTATTTCACTAGATTGGCATAGACATACTCTATTAAATTCCTCAATCTAGTAGTCGTTTCTAAATCTCCTTGGATTTACTGGTTTGTCAATGAAATGAAATACGATTATGAGTCACTTCTTTTGAAAACACTGAAATTTTCAAAAGTAATACCTAAAAGGCAAAATTTCTAGAATCCTGTTGTAATTTTATAAATTATTATTAATATCTATTTGCTGCCGAAGGACAAAACATTCATTGCTTCAGTCTAAATTCTAAAGACAGTGGACACGTCACCAGACTTGAGTGACGAGTCACTTTTTCAAACTATTTTTGAAGTCTTTTAATCCTTTTCAACTTCCACCTGAAATAGAGCTTAATTATAGTTAATTAAATGTAAAGCATTTAATGTCAGGTCAAGTTCTCAAAAAAGTGTTTACTTCCCACATTCGGGCTGAAATCCGCCCTAAGTTGTTGATCTATGCTCATCCAATGGACAATGGTATCTCTTATCAGTTATCATGGGTCCCAGGACTTTTGCCATTTTTCAGCCACGTCACTAGACTCGAGTCACTTTTAGGGAATGGTTATGAAGACTTTTTAATCCTTTTCAACTTCTACTCGAAATAGAGCTTATTATAGTTAATTAAGTATACAATAACAAATTTATAATTTAACTATACTTAATTAAATGTTTATCATTTATGGAAGTCTTCTGTTAGAAGTTTGCAAAAAAAAATTATTGTTCCCACATTCAGCCCGAAATACACCTCACGTCGTTGATTTGTGCTCATCCAACAGACGACGATATCCTTTGTCAGTTGTCATGGGTCCCATTATACATAGGATTTATGCCACCCAAATGCCACGTCACCTGACACTTCATCATCCCATGGGCCATGACCTTTCTTTCTTGTCGGTGTTCAATGACATGTGTTTCCGGTGAAAGTTTGCAAAAAAATATAGAGATCCCACATTCGGCTTGAAATACACCTTAAGTCATTGATCCATGCTCATCCAACAGATGACAGTATCCATTGTCAGTTGTCATCCATCCCATTATCAATAAAATTTGAATATGAATTAAATATGTAATTTCAAAACTTGCATGATATTTCATTTTTTTTATCGATACTTTTTGTATTGTATTACTTGGAAATAAAATATAACAAATATGCAAGTATAGGTGGTTTAGTAAAGCCACCAAAGTTCTACCACCACAAAAAACACCCCCAAGGGCCAAAACCACCATTCTCAACAAAAAATAAAACCCTACTACATGCAAAAACCCCAGAATTCCAATTCAGCGTACCAAAATTTGTAGCAAACATCCCCTCATACATACAAAGTTGGGGAGAAAACGGACATGGAACAAAAAGATACAAGCAAACAATACCAAACACCACCGGCCATAGCAAGATTAACCCAAAAATGGCCTATACTCTAAGTCATCATAGAATTTTGAGAGTCGCTCCATTGCTTGGGTAGTCTTGGGTCTCAGCCGCAACTCTCGACCCACCTCTGCACATGCCACTTCATGAAGGGTCGTTAAAACCTCATCACACTGCATCAACCTTGAAAACATTTTGAAGGCCTTTCACCCACGCCAAGCAAGAGCTCTACATCTTGCCTTCAAATCATCATCAACCCATCAAATGAGTGGTAACGACGCCATCGGACCAGCCACCCCTGCCTCAGGAACAATGCCCACCTTCAAGACCACACGAGCACACACACTATCTAGATTTAATAGGTAGTGCCCATCAATTACAACTCTTAGGACATTTTTTACCTTGTCCACCTCGTTCTCAAATTGGAAACCCCAAGTGGAAATCAATGAATATGCCTCCATGTTTGTCCTGTAGTAATGACCTACATGGACAATTTCCTCTCCCAACAATATTTTCACACTCTCGTACAATCGCTCATCCTTAAACAAGAACAAACCTTTCAGCCTCCTATCCGTAAATCATTCGAGAAATGGGACTAATTTCTTATCAGTATGGAAGGAGAAATTGGCTTCCATGTTGCTTAAGAAACCCAAGACAATGTTGCAAGTGCAGACAGTATGATACCAAGACTTCCAATCCACCCAAGATTTAAACACCTCTCACTCAATTCTAATTTCTGACATCCAACGATGGCGATCGTCGGCATTAATCACAAACTTTTTCATCATTCCTTTGCATACACTAGTTTAACCGCATAATTCGTCTCCACAAGCCAACATTAAAGCCGCATAAAGGCTAAATGTTAACCATTCACTTTCAGTGATGTGCGTACCATAGGTCCATAAGGCAATATCACTGCATATCCATTGTTAGTTCCTGTGGATCCCATTATACATAGGATTTATGCCACCCAAACACCAAGTCACCCGATGCTTCATCATCCCATGGGCCATAGCCTGTATTTCATGTCGGTGTTCAATGACACGTATTTTCGGTGTTCAATGTACATGTATCTAGTTAGTTGGACTTTTTTTATATATTAAAATTATGCAAAAAAAATTACAACAAGTAAGTTGGACTTTTAATTCACTTGTTTTTCACGAGATAAACATCTTTTTTTTTAATATTTATAATCAATGATAGTCAATGATAATCAATGTACAAATAATTAATGGAACGAACTGGATTTTTTTTTATATATTAAATATAGAGGAAGAAACATTACATAAAAAAGATCACAGTATTAAATTTATTTTCATTGTTTAACAAAATATTAAAATAACATAGCTCATAGACAACAACAAAAAAACGTAGCTCATAGACATTGCGATCCTTATTGGATGTTATCACTTGCAACCAATCCCTGACATTATGTTTTTTCAAATACTTCTTTGTCAAGCACTTCAAATATCTTATAGAAAAGGTCGTCTCAGAAGTGACATTGAGTTTGTTCTTTAACTTTAGAGAAGAAATTAGAATAGACCTGTTATTTCTTTATGGTGAAAATTAAATCTTATATCCACACAAATTAATAACTATTTAAGCTATTTCAAAACATAATGATTATGCTAAGTATCCTACCATGGAATGATGGCAGCAACAAATAATAAAATGAAATAAAAAGCATTTTTATATCCATAAGAGGCAATCTAAAACAAACTGGAATTTGCAAAATTATCATTAATATATAAGTTTCACAAATTTACAATTTTTACATATCGGAGTCCCTCAAAAAATTTAAAGCCAAAATGAGTGAGGTTATGAGGAAATAGCCAAAAAAAAACTACTAGGGAGTCGGGGCTAGGGCACAAGCAGTGGATACATTAATGGTTTACCCTACGAATCTTGCCCTCCCTCTATGTAAAATTCTTCAGACATTATAAGTTGTGAAAATTCTTCAAGCCAACTGTACTCTGGAAAGTCATCCAGGAGGAACCATTTTTGGAGAAAGTCCCTACCAATCCGCGCCCAATTCCTATGACGCGTTGACTGCTCCACATTCAAGTTCAAAAGAAATGGTTACCTGGCCACTGTTTGATCAGGGAGGAGAAGCTTGGTTAATTCATTCGCCCAAGGGATACCCACCCCTACTTCTGCAAAGATGACAACAGTAATGTCATCTCCAAGGAAGTCTTCTTTAAACACCTTCCTTAACAGCATCAACATATCCACCTTGTCTCCTCCAAGATCCAAAAGAGATGCCAAGAACTGGAACGTAACCTTCATGTTAACACGATATCTATTTTCATCACGCAGAAACTCTATGCCCAACACCATCCTCACAGCCTCATTAGTGAACATCCCAACCTCCTTACAGACTGATTGGAGGGTTGGGTCTCTAACGGAGCCCAAAAAGGCCCTCTGGTTCTCCGCAGAAATGCTTCTCAAGCGGATAGGAGTGTCCATCTTGAGAAATTAGAATACCAAATTATAAAGCCTGAGCCTGTAGACCTAAACCAAAGGCAGAATTTAAATACCGTGAGCTCCGACGATTTATCTACCAATGGCCAACTGAAGATGAAAGAAGCAGAGATCATCTATAAATAGCTGAAGCTCTTGATTGTAATAATTCCTTCTCTAACCGTATTAATTCCTTTAATTTTTTTTAAATCTTTCTTATGTCTCTGCAAATCTTTCCCATAATTGCACTAGTGTACGAAATTGGAAACAACTATAAACCAGTACTAAATACCATATTGGAAGTCGTGGGGACATAGTGGATTGCAATTAGTGACTAGACATATACTAAATGACCAACATTATCGACCATGACATTTGATACGTGTCTATTGAATCCAATTCCATACTGGGCACTTTCTGGAGAACTGTGTTCTCTTCAGAAATTTGGGCCGAAATAAAACTTCAGCCATTGATCTACGATCATTGAACGGTTTAAAATCATTGATGGATTTTAGGTATGTGTCACGTGTCAAAGAGGTCACGCTTATCGATACATCATGCAAAGTCTGGACTCGATGTGATGTGACGTGCCTTGTCTATTAGTGGCAATGAATTCATGAAATCACCAATAAAATATACATTTTTCCATAAATAACGAAATATTAGCCAAACAAATTAAATAATTTTCAAGCAGTGGATAAAAATCGCCAATACACTTAAATAATTTTTCCTTTAGAGTAAAATTTTTCGCCCATACACTTATATATTTGTTCCTTTAAATGAAAAATATTCACTTCCTACAATATATATTTTCCCCACAGAACAAGGTATTATTCGCCAAAATTTTATGGAATTTTCGTACCCTAGAAAAAAATCCCCAATATAGATTAATTTTTTTTCCTACTTTGAAAAAAAAATTCACCATCAATATGAAAATTTCCCCACCAAAATAATGCCTGCTTTGCCAGGGTTTTACATTTTTGCCCGGCGAGTGCTTTCTTAAAGTTATCCCTGGTCCAGCATGTTTGATTGTATCGGCTTGTACTCTACCACATCTCGAGGTATTACAACCTTACTTTATATTAGTTGAAAATTGTTCCTTTCTGATTTAATTGAAGCATGATTTAAACCGATAACTTACCTTAGAGAGGAAAAGATGTGATAGACCACAAACTGCTATCTCCCTCATCAACATTAGCTTCTATGTTTTGTGAGTGTTATGAGCATTCGTGTTGCTACCATAATGTTTAGTGAAACTACTAATTTGTTTGAATGCCAACTGCATTAGGGGGGGTTGTGAAGCTATGTATCTCTATGCATAAGACCATCAGCATTAAGAGTGTTATAAGTTCTCTTGCCTATCAACCCCTTTTTCACTGAGGTGATATTTACTAAAAGTCTAAGTGCTCCCATAATGTTTATTATGGCCAACCACATTATTGAACTCAGAAATACTATTCTAGTCAGTCATTTCTAACCAAGTTGAAGATAACTTAACCATCTTGATTGATGCTCTGGTAAGAGGACCCCTTTTGCCCAAAGGTTTCCCAATAGCCACGATTACTCTTGTGAGTGAAATCATAATTACTCCCTCATGGATGCAATTAAAGGACTCTAGGGCATTGGTCTAGAACAAGTGGGTTTTAATTTACAATTGACAATATTTGCGCTCACATGGAGACTTTTGGTCACATAATTATTTTACATTCTTCTCGTTATCAACACTTATTCTCTTAAGGAATTTCTACTATAAACTATTCGTTCATTTAGCAAAGATTGTATTGATACAACTAAATCCCTGACATGGAAAATAGGGGGCATAAGGGCCACCAGTTGTACGTCCAACTCATAAGTATGGAATATAACCATGCTTGACATGTCTTTGTTGTCCCAACATCTTGAGAGTACTCTCTCCATGGTGATGCTAGTTGCATCATAAGTACAACGATAGTCTTCTACCCACTGCCCTCCTAGGCTAGGGTAATAATTGATTTATAGTCTAGAGAGGGTAATCTCTATGAGACAAGTTATCCTTTTTGCTGTCATGGTTTCCAGACTTAGGCATGTCTGAGACAGCCCCAAATATAAATGTAATTCTTCATACTATGGTCTTGGGTGTGTAACCTTCCATCTGAATGGTATATTTTTATATAGCATAGCAGTACACTCTCTCTTTTAACAAATTATATTGCACATCAATATATATGTACATGTATATATGCATGTGAAGGTGCAAATACGCATAATTGTGAGATTTTGCCAAGATCAAGAGCTCAATGAAATGTACAAAATAGAGACACAATATAGGACAAGAATAAATTGTATTCTCATCAATAGAAAAATGATCAATCATCAATTACATACAATGTAGATGAGCTTGCTTATATAGGCAAGGCTAGAGATATGTGAGCACACAAACATGACATGTGGCTCAATAAGAAACAAGGGTAGGTAGGAAATAAGTGTGGGTAGGTAGGAGAAATAATATAATAGTCCACATGAGGTGGATCACCCACTGAATGTGGAGTGTAACAACAAAATCAACACCATAAAAGGTGGAATTTCTCCTACACACACTATCCCAATGTGGCACAAACACCCAAGTGTCTCATACCCAAACTATTATGAAATGCATTATCCTAAGTAAACTTAAGTAAGTGTAATAATATCCATGATGAATAATTATTTACACCAACAATAATACATGAAAGTTTATCCCTACTATTATGTATTTCAATTTGGTTATTTTAGAGTCAACCCTTAAATTAAGTGGGTAATGCTTCATATTACCAACCTTGGGTATGTAAACCCTCCAACTGATTGGTTTAATTTAGCATAACTCACTGGTCTTAACCTTTATGATTTCAGAATATGATTTATCCTCAGATTGTTTACTTCTTTTATATTCAAATGTATATATTTATGATTTCCAAACTTATAATTCATTTCCTGAACATACGTGTTCAATATTTTCAGTTTTACAATTCATACCCAGAACATACATCTTCATGATTTTCAGATTTTAAATTGGTTTGAATGATGCATTTATGCTTCTCAACACTAGTTATATTCTCTAAGATTTTCAAATTTTAGTTTGACTGAATGGTGCAAGTAAATCTAACTCATAGACCTGCAGTATGTCTACAACATATAATTATAGACCCCCTGTTTGTTGGTTCAAAGCCAGGTTATACTTGATATAGTGTTGAAGAATTTATACCCCTTGACTAGTATGGTATAACAGCAAGATTTCCACAATAGAGATACCTCATAATAAAAGCATTCACCGAGCTATACATAAACATGTATATATATAAGTATATATATGTAATGTATTAACGTATACGTAGAAGAACCTGTTTAAATCTTTCAAACCCTTCTTAATTTCTAAGAACATAATTAATTATGGATTTCTAGCAGAAAATGGTGGATTTAGTATGTATTTTTATATTAAATCTACATAAGGTTTAAACCCTTTTCCATATACAAGTGCTATCATTATTCAAACCGCAGATTGAGTATTTTCCAGAAGGAATCAAGCTAAACCGAGAGTAATCTTAATTTCTTTCCTTATCCCTTTATCTACCATTTTTTTTTAACATAAATAAGAAAAAGGAGGAGAACAATAGATTCATAGGGTTTCTATCAGAATACATGACCTGTAAAATAAAGATTTGCATTAGAGAAAGTATTCTAGTGCCCTTCTCAAGCAAACCCTCTAAACTTCGAAATAGTAGAGTTGAAATGAGAAAAATTGCAGAGCGAACCCTTATTTCTCGTCGTAAGAAGAAGAATGAGGTGAATCATTCTTATCAACATTTCCTTATGTATTTGGAAAACATGCTTTCCTTTCCTATGTTTCCCTAATACCAGGCTTTTATTCAAATCCGCCCGGAGAAAGAGTCACCCATTCCATGCTTGAGCTTCCTGAAGAAGACTCTCGAGTCACGCCAAAAGTCCTTCCCCCCCTCCCCCTGGAAGCTTCTAAAATGTTTGTTGTTTTATATTCAATTTTTTTTAGAATACATTAGTATCACAAACAATACAACCAAATCAATGATGCTCAGACTC
Organism: Cryptomeria japonica; assembly: GCF_030272615.1. NCBI lineage: Eukaryota > Viridiplantae > Streptophyta > Pinopsida > Cupressales > Cupressaceae > Cryptomeria > Cryptomeria japonica. The sequence continues at coordinate 689,554,743 of NC_081407.1, forward strand.
AATCTCAGCTAGGGCTACACTTTCCACCATACCAAGCCTATCTCAAAAGTACACAAACTTTATTCTGGAGAGAGGCTTGGTGAGATTGTTTGTCATCAATTCATTAGTACTAATGTTTATTAACTGAATAACATACCTTTCCACTTGACCTCCACATGCTTTGACCTTTCATGAAATACAAGGTTGGAGTTTTCATCACTCTTGGTGTATTCCAAGCTCATCAAGTATTCATCTATCCAGAATTATCATGACTTAGGAGTCAGCATAAAGGGCCTTTTAGTCTACATGGGACTCCATCCCACTAATCATAATCTTTTGAATGATCACTAAAGGAATCATCTCGACATAATCCACTATCTCTGAATCAATATGACTAAGATTCTTGGATATCAATCGAAGCATATCTTCTTAGTTTCTCCCTTTGTCACGAAAGCATCCCTTGCTCACATGGACCCAATAATAGAAGATTTCTTGCTTCAAGAGACTCTCATTTTCTATTATGATCCTCATATGTCTGAAAGTGCAAGATCCAAATTCACAATGGAACTATAGTCATAAGATCGAGCTCTAGACAAGAATATGACTGTCTTGAGATTTAGAACAAAATCCCCTAGCAGTATGCTCCCTCTCACTTGGAGAGCCCTCTTGTCTCAACTTTCCTTTGTAACCCTAGATGTCATCATCCCATGTACGAATGCCTCAATAATTACCTCTAATGGACTAATGCACTTTAGCAGGTAAATATTAAAAAAAAATGAAAATGTAAAATCTCAAAATCTCCATTGCAAACACTATAGCCTAAAAAACTAACAACCTGTGGTTCTAAAGATATCCTATAAGGGACAAGTTTCTCATAGTAAATAAGATATCTGTTAGGATAACTGGTGATCAACTGAGAGGGGGTTGAATAAATTGTTAACACATTATGTGAATTAAAGCACTTAAAACCTTATACCGGAATAAATGATAAAGCATTAAAGCATAAATGAAAACCAAAGAATCAATACCATGCAACCATAACACATAACATCATGATTTTCACGTGGAAAACTTGATAAAGGGAAAAACCACGGTGAGAAACCCTACCCATAGTCAAATGATACTTCTACAAAAAGTACATGATTACAATAGGGGTTGCACATGCAGGAAGGCACACTGCCTAGAGCGCACTCCTCATCACAATGGAGTCTCACAGACTATAGAAGAGGCCAACCTCCTCAAAATATTTGGACAACAATCTAGAAAGAAGAACTGCCAGTGATAGCATCAAACATGCCAGATTACAGTTCCAGTTAAGCTCAATACCCGAGGTCTAAAACCTCTCACATAAACCTAACTCCATCACCTATGATCGACCAAATCCTCTGCACAAATGATTATTACATTATTCGCTCCTTGCCTATACATACATGATCTACAATGAGATCTTGCATATATTTATACCAACCCAGGACCTAATCAATTAGGTTGGCCACCCAAATGATAATTCAATAGATCCACTACATAATCCTCAAATAAAATCATAAAACATGTCATCCTAAGGCCAAACAAACATCATCCGATCAATTAAACATCCTGAAAGCGCATCGGAAGATCCACCAACACGTTACATGATAAATCGGTCCATAACCTAGATAGCACTAGACTTAAATTAGATCCACACATGCCAAGCAATGACACCAATCAGTCAAGGCATGAACACAATCACCATCAGCATCTTGAATCCCTTCTAGAAGCTACACCAGCACCATTTATGAATTTCATCAAGGATCTACAATAAAGCTCTGCCGGTGAAACCCTTACCGGACCTTCAAAGCAGGCTTACTAGAACATAAGATAGAATCTGATCATCAAGTCAATACCAACTGACTAAAACATACTTCAGAAGCATATGAACCATCCATACAAACGTATTCCATCATCCAGATCATATCGGTGACAATCAACTGATAATCTTCCCAATCCAATCCTTCTACCAGAAGCCGGTAAACAATAATAACAACTAGTGTTGACATCAATGACAAAACATCAACGCAACACATAATCAATTCCATCATATGGCCAACAATCTCCCCCTTTGGAATTACTAGATGTGAACATCCAAGTGCCAAGAAATGCTAAACAAGTCTCCCCTAGGGAAGAAAACCAACAATCTCCCATAAAATGATATGGCAATGAAGCTCTAAACCAAGTCTCAATCAAAAGACCAAATACCACCAAACTCCCCCTAAGGAGTGCAATCAATCTGAAAAATAGATAGCAATGGTTTTTTCCATATATTCCTCCCCCTTTGACAGCAATGCCAAACATATGACATAGATATCAAAAAATATATGACAACTCTAAATCTCAAAGTTGACTACTCCCCCTGAGTAGTAGCAATATTTCATCAATCTGGAGCAAAAGATAGCTCTGATAATGCATACCGGACTGATGCACATCTGCATCATTTAAGTCTCTATCGGAGGGGTAGAAACCCCCAATCTATCTCTCAAATACTCAAACGATTCCCGGGACAAAGGTTTAGTGAAGATGTCTGCTATTTGTTCTTTAATATTCACATAAATCAATCTGATTTCTTTTGCTTCCACCTTTTCCTTCAAAAAGTTATACTTGATTAATATGTGCTTAGTCTTGGAGTGTTTATACTAGATTCTTGGATATGTCAATAGCTGCAGAGTTGTCACAATGAATAACAACTAGATCATTACAACTCACTTGTATATCCTTCAACATCTGCTTCATCCATAGAACTTGAGTGCAATTGGTTGCGGCTGCAACATATTTAGCTTTAGCAATAGATAAAGAAATGCATGACTACTTCTTATTGACCCATGAAAACAACTTCTTCCCAAGAAATAATGCTCCACCAGATGTTCTCTTCCGGTCATCAACATCACCTACCCAATCTACATTTGTATATGCACATAAAGTAAAGTCGTCATCTTTAGGGTACCATAAACTATATTCAATTGTTCCTTGCTAATACTGGAATATCCCTTTTATTGTATTTTCATAATTTTCTCTTGGATTACATTGAAATCTTGATATAATACTGACTACATTCATTATATCTGGTCTAGTCTGAGTTAAATATAGAAAACCACCAATCATGGATTTATATCTTGTAGAATTTACTGGAGGGGATACATCTTTAATTGATAAGTTTTCACTTGTAACCATAGGAGTACTAACCGGTTTAGAATTTTCCATACCAAATTTCTTCAATAATTCCTTTAGATACTTAGTTTGATAGATAAAGATGCCTTTGTCAATCTGAGTAATCTGCAAACCTAGAAAAAATCTTATTTCTCTAGTCATAGACATTTCAAATTCACTTTGCATATTATTAGAAAATTCCATGCACAATCTTTCTTCACCTCCAAAAATGATATCATCAACAAATACTTCGATAATCAGAATATCATCATTAGTGATCTTGTAATATAGGTTACTATCAGCATTACCTTTTATAAAATCAAGCTTCAAAATATACTTATCCAACCTTGCATACCAAGCTCTAGGAGCCTATTTTAATCCATATATGGCTTTCCTTAATCTACAAACCATATTATTATCATATGTCAATAAAAATTCATCAGGTTTCTCAATAAAGACTTCCTCTTCAAGTTCTCCATTTAGAAATGCACACTTAACATCCATTTGATAGACCTTGTAGTTCTTATAGGTTGCATAAGCAAGAAATAGTCTAACAACTTCAATTCTAGCTACCGGTGCAAAAGTCTCACCATAATCAATTCCTTCCTTCTGAGAATATCCTTTGCAGACCAATCTAGCCTTGTTTCTTACAGCTTGTCAATCCTCATTCAGTTTGTTTCTAAAAACCCATTTAGTTCCAATAACATTCTTATTTTTAGGTCGGGGAACTAAAGTCCAAGTATTGTTCTTTTCTATCTGATCTAATTCATCTTCCATAGGTTTCATCCAACATTCATCTTTACAAGCTTCAATTACTGATGCCGGTTCAATCTGAGAAATGAAACATACCTCTTGATTTTCCAATCTTCTCCTTGTCATAACTCCCTTATTTTTGTCTCCAATGATCTGATTTTCAAAATGATTTAGCCTTACATACCTTGGTGTTTTTTGATTTTTAGGTTCTCTGCACTGCTCTTTAGTTACAATTGAGTTTTTTGATGATGTCGGGGTAACTGGTTTAGTATTCTATTCCGGTATAGGTATTACCAGATCAGTTATGATCATTTCCACTGTTCGTTCACTGTCATAAGATTTAGCTTGGTCTTTGTACTACTCATCCACTTTCACATTAGCGCTCTCCACAATTCTCTGCAATCTTTTGTTATAACATCTATATGCTTTTCTTTTAGTTGAATAACCAAGAAATATTCCTTCATCACATCTAGGGTCAAGCTTTCCAATGGGATCATCTGTTTTGATATAACACTTACTTCCAAAGATTCTGAAATACTTAAGAGTAGGGGAATGACCAAACCATAATTCATAAGGTGTCTTACCACTATCTCCTTTGATATGAACTATGTTGAATGTATAAACTATTGTACTTACTACTTCTCTCTAGTAGATATGAGGTAAATTAGCTTCCATCATCATGGTCCTAGCTACATCCAAAATGGTTATGTTCTTTCTTTCCACAATGCCATTCTGCCGAGATGCAGATAACTATCTCCTAATGCCATTTTTCTCACAATAGCTGTTGAATTCATTGGATGTGAATTCGCCACCTTGATCTGATCTCAGACACTTTATTTTCATTCATGTCTCAGTCTCAACCATAGCTTTAAAGATCTTGAATTTCTCAAAGGCTTCAGATTTCTCCCTTAAAAAAGCAACCCACATCATTCTAGAATAGTCATCAATGATTAACATAAAATATCTCTCCTTGAAAGCTTCTTGTATTAGCAGGACCACATAGGTCAGTATGAATCAAATCAAGAATATAATTAGATTTATCAGGTATTCTCTTTAAAAGAAGTTCTGATTTGCTTACCCATTTGACATTCTTTACATATCGGATTATGAGGCTTCACAACCTTAGGTAAATCTCTAACTGCCTTAGTTGAACTGATCTTCACAATGCAATCAAAATTTACATGACACAACCTCTTATGCCATAGCCAACTTTCATCAATATGTGCAATCAAACATGTCTTTTCACTGGAGTTCAAATGAAAGATGTTACCTTTTGTCTGTGTACCGGTTGCAATCTCCAATCATGATTTGTTAATGATTTTGCACTTTCCATCCTTGAATTGTAATTGAAATCCTTTGTCTACCAACTATCCTACACTCAAAAGATTGTGCTTTAGACCTTCAACATAATAGACATTATCAATGTTATGCTTACCATCCAATGAAATGGTTCCTCTTCCTTTGATCATGCATGCCTTGTTATTACCGAATCTGACTTGACCACCATCAAATTCTTGCAGGGTTAGAAACTTTCTTTTGTCTCCTGTCATATGATAAGAACATCCACTGTCTATTACCCATTCATCTTTGTCTTCCACTTTTGCAGCAAGGGCCTTTTCCTCATGTTTGATAACTAGTTGTGGATCATCTTCTTTCATAGCATAAAATACCCAGTCTTTTCCATTGTCGGATCCACTAGTTGAATCTCCTGTTGGTTCTTCCTCTGAGTCATCAGTTACTCCTTCCTCATCAACATAATAGCATGATTTATTTTTGTTTCTCTTGTACTTATGCTTGATCTGATATTTAGGGTTAGGCTTAACATATCTTCTTTCTCTTTCTTCCAATTTTGAATTCCTTTCAGGACATCTAGATGCAAAATGGCCTATCTTATTACATGCAAACCATTTGAAAGGATATTTTCCTTCATACTTACTTCCTATCGGACCTTTAGGTATCCTTCTAGCAAATAGGGCTTCAAGTTGCTCAAGATCTTCATCTTCTTTCCTAATTTCTTCCAATTCATTTGTATACAAAACTTTCCAATCTTGCTTGTTGGTTGATGATGTAGATGCCTTAAATGCAGTATCAATCTTTGCAGCTCCTAGAGGACCAAATTCTTCAAGCTCAAAAGCAGATATCTTCCCAACAAGAGTATCTCTATTGATAGAAGAATTAGGCATGGTTCTTATCTCATTAATTGTAGTTACCTTCATCTCATATGCCAATGGAAAAACCCTTAACACTTTTAGAACAATCTCTTCCTCGCTTAGAGATCCACCACAGCACTAAATTCCTAATACAATTTTATTTACCCTTTCCATGAATGCATAAATTATTTCATCTTCCTCCATCTTCAAGCTTTCATATCTTACCCAGTAACATTCAAGTTTTGCAATTTTAACAATAGGATCACCATCATTTAAAGTCTCCAACTTGTCCCATATAGATTTCGCCGATGATTTATCTGATAGTCCCATGATTTATTGATCTGATAAGGCACTTAAGAGGGCTTCTCTAGCTCTGCAGTCATTTTCAATGTTCTTTTCCAAGTCTGTCAGTGCAAGATTGTCAGATGTTGGATCATGAGGAGTGTAACCTGTTGGGTCTCAAATCAACAAATTGGATAGGTTCTAAGGAAATGCCAACTCCTATGATCAAACCCTCCAGTTGACTTGGCCACCTTATAGAGTGAACCTATTTGGTTACTAACTCTCTCACTTTAGGCTCTGCAGGACCTAGGTGGGTATACCTATTCACTAGTTGTTTTCAATGACTAGTGCCTTTTATAGCAGATTAAGTATCTTGATCTGGTTTCCTCCTATCTCAGAATGGCATAAGTTCCTAGGATGGAGATATAGCAAATGAGTTCAAGATTGTTATTGTAGAAGCTATTCGATCTTTGAATACACTACTGCCAACTTACTCTATGTTTCCTACTCAATTACTCCAATTGCTTTAAAATAACATATGATGAATATGGTGATAAGTGTAATTTATAAATGGCCAGTGCCTTCTTTGCTATCTGGGCTACAGAGTCTTTATATTTTCTTAGGACTTACTGTGTGAACTTGTGAGACAGTTTTTAAACCCACCCTTTTATGGATCTGTCAGTTACTATTTCTTATGAGATCAATTGAATGCCTATATCATAAGTTGCTTGAATGAATTTAACCCTACCTTTAAGGGACCATCCAAGTAAGCACTGCAAAGAACAATTACAATTCGCAAGCAAAACTTTTATTTCAACCTTATGACATACAACATAAATCTCACTCAAAGAATATGAATAACCTTATCTCCTTTAGATAATATCACAAGCGATTGCCAATAACAAAACGAAATAATCCACAGCACATATGCAAAGAAAAGACGACTGATTATATTATGTACTCCATCACAATTTGTATAACAGAAAGCTTATAGGTTGTCATACATTACTGTCTTCTTCCTACGATATCTCTTTCCCAAAACATTACAAGAAAACCTCTCTCATATATATATGAGAGCAAATGTTATCTATGAAAAGACGCATCTTTTTGAAATACTAATTGTCAATTTGAACATTCCTAACAAACTTAAGTAAAAAGAGATTAAGAATCCCTAAATGATGAATATAATCATCTTCTTTAGAAGTTTTGATCTTGATGCCCTGTTTCTTTAATTCTTCTCCCTGTTCAATTCATTCGCGGGAAGTACAATTCAACTAAAATGACTGTGAATCGAGTTTTCGATGAAACCCTTGTCTTCGGTTGAATGCTTTAATCTTTCATTGAAAGTTCACTTCCCTTGATATCACCTTATCGGTGAATGGCCCTCATCAAAAAACCATCTTCTAGTCTCCCCGAAGTCATCCTTCTTTGATGAAATCTTTATCGATGAGTTACTCGTGAGTTTCATCGAAATTGTATTTCGATGAGTTTTATTCTTCAGTGAAAGTTCATGCGAGCCCTTCGATGTCCTTCTTTTGTCAATGAAACCCCTTTGTTTTTATCGATATACTGTTATCGATAAGATTTGTTTTTCGATGAATGTTTTTTAAGTCTCCTCGGCAATTGTATTTCCTCGACTTCACCTTTTGTTGGCCTTTCGCTTTTCGCTGAAACTGAAATATCGATGAGTGGTCCTGTTCATTTACCGAAAGAGATATTTTGTCAAAGTCATCTTTATTTATTGTTTTACACTTTATGCTTTATTTCGATGAAACTATTCTTTCGGTGAAACTCTTTCTGAGATGCTCGACATGATATTTTGGCCGATGATCTTTTAGCTCTCACGCCTTTGGGAAGATTTTTTATTCCAAATATATTGTTCAACAACAGCTCTGACTGAGGATGGAGGCATATTGTGTATGTCTTCAAGAATTCAGAATCTCTGGTTAGTGAGGATACATTTTGACAAGTTATGGTATTTACAATGGAAGTGGATCCTAATCTACTGTACATATAACAGACTATATCAAGAAAAGAAGCTTTTCAAGAATTGTCCATGTACTGGCAATTCTTGGATCTCCCCTGTTATATTTTGGAGAATGTAGGAATCTTCTCCTTTTTTATCCATAATCACATATGGTCCGATCCATAAAGCCTCAAATTTGCCATGCTTGCCTTTATCTTGACTCCTGGCATTCCACATTAAAACCCAATCACCCACACAAAATTTCCTATCTGCTATCCTCTTGTCATACAATCTCTTCATCTGATTTTGAATTTTGATATTTTGCTTCTGAGCCTCTGCTCTGACTTCATCAAGCTCCACTAACTGCATCATCCTCTCTTGTGAGGGATCTTCAACATCTATCCCTTCTTGAGTCATGAATCTATGTACAGGCAGGAGGTTGTCCAGGGGCAATCTGGCTCTTTTGCCATAAACCAACTCAAATGGAGACTTTCCCGTAGATTTCTTCACTGTTATTCTATCTGCCCATAATGCAAAACTCAACTTTGAATCCCATGCCTTCTTGTTGTGTCCTAGCATCTTTTTAATGATCTTTAGGATGTTCTTGTTGCTTGATTCAGCTTGCCCATTTCCTTGAGGGTGGTAAGGAGATGAATGAGATATTTTGATGCCATATTCTTCACAAAAAGTGTTGAATTCCTCAGACCTAAAGGACATACCATTGTCTGAGATGATCTTTGCAGGAACACTGAATCTAGTGATAATGTTCTCCATTATGAATTTTATTACCACTTTACTAGTATCCTGTCTAGTGGGTATTGCCTCTACCCACTTGGTAAAATAGTCTGTAGCGACCAATATCCATTTGTGTCCTCCGCTGGATTTTTCTGATATCTCTCCTATGAAATCTATTCCCCATTGCTGAAATGGTTCTTCAGCTAGCATTGGTCTTAATGGGAGTGACCCTTGATATTTCATTTTGCTTGAAAATTTTTGACAAGCTTCACACTTTCTGACATATCTGTAAGAGTCATTGAAAACACATGGCCAAAAGTATCCAGCTCTCAATATCTTATGTGCAGTAGTCCTAGCCGAAAAATGACCACCACAAACCCCATCATGCATTTCTTGAAGAACTTTCTTTGCTTGGCAGTCATCTAGACATAATAATAATATCCCATCTCTGTTTTTCCAATACAAGTCCCCATTGACAATCACATATCTTGCAGATTTCAACTTTAAAGTTCTTCTCTGATTATCAGTCATACCATCTGGGCATTTCAAGTGCTTAAGGTAATATATGATATCAGTGTACCATGTTGTATTCTCAATGCTGAAGTTGGCTTCTTCCAACCCTACTTGATTTACAGAAGACTCCTCAATCTCAGTTCTTGTCATGAGTTTGGCCAATCCTTGACCTTTGATAACTCGTGAAATTTTGAGTTCAATGTTGAACTCTTGTATTTGGTTGATCCATTTACATCTTTTGCCCATGACCTCAGTTTGTCTGAAGATATCTTTCACTGCTGCATTGGGAACATATGCTATAACTTCAGCCCCTACTAAGTATGGTCTAAATTGTTTTACTGATTTGACCAAGGCATAAGCTTGCTTTTCATTCAACTCATATTTTATTTCTGAGGGGCTCAAAGACTTGCTAAAATATGCAATGGGCTGCTCATACCCTTCTTGATTCTTCTGCAGCAATACTGCCGCTATTGTGTGACAGGAGGCGAATGAGAATATTATAAAAGGCTTGCTAAAATCTAGAGAGATTAGTACTGGTGCTTCAGAAATTGCTCTTTTGATCGCTACAAAGGAATCGATTGCTTCCTCAGTCCAATCTATTTGGGCTCCTTTCTTAAACATCCTTACTATAGGTTTTATTATGTCTGCAAAATTTAAAATAAACCTTCTTACAAAATTTATTTGTCCCAAGAATGATTGGATGGCCTTGATAGTTCGGGGAATGGGAACCTCATTGATAGCTGCCACCCTTTCAGGGTCAATTCTTACCCCTTCCTTGGATACTATGTGTCCAAGTAACTTTCCTTCTTCGACACCAAAGTGGCATTTTTTAGGATTCAAGGAAATCCCATACTCTAAGGCTTTCTTGAATATCTTTTCAAGGTGCTCACAATGATCATCAGCTTTCTTTGAGTATGCAGTTAAGTCATCTTGGTATACTACCATGATTACATCAATCAACTCTGCAAAAGCCACATCCATTGCCCTCTTAAATGTAGCACCAGCATTAGTCAATCTGAATGGCATTCGTGCATAGACATAAGTGCCCCATGGAGTTGTAAAGGTTGTCTTATATTTTTCAGTTTCTTTAACTTTCACCTGATTATAACCTGAAAACCCATCCATCATAGACAATAACTCACACCCTGTCACCTTCTACAGCATGTTATCCATATTTGGCAATGGATAATTGTCCTTTAGAGATGATATGTTTAGGTTTCTAAAGTCCACACACAATCCAATATCCCCATTCTTCTTTCTAACCGGCACCAAGTTAGAGACCCATGTGGAATATCTGCAGGGTTCAATAATTCCTGCGTCTTTCATTTTTATGATCTCTTCCCTCATTTTTGGTAACAGTGTTGGATTAATAGGTCTCTGCTTTTGTCTGAATGGTTTAGCTTCTGGCTTAAGTGGTATCTCATGCTGAAAAAGATCTTCCCTATAAGCTTTGAGATCCTCATAAGACCATGCAAACACGTGTTTATATCTCCTTAGCAATGTTATCAGTTGTTGCCTCATGGTAGGAGTTAGCCTTTTCCCAATGAAAACATTTCTAGGAGTATCTTCACTTCCTAAATTGACTTGTTCCACATCACTTTCTTTAACAGTTGATCCTTTAGTCTCAATCACATCCTGAGTATTGAAAGCCCTTTCCAATGCTACTAGGCCTTTTGGTAATTTGTTTGACTTCAGTTGTATGATTTCATGTCCAAATAAAGTTTCTTTACCTTCAGTCTTTTCCACAGAGTCATTGAAATTTATCGCCTGAGTCTGATAGTGATCCACACACTGTAAGAATTTCAGCAAGTCTGCATCATCTTGAAACACTTGCCAATTATATAAGTTGTCAGGAACAAATGGTCTTACTTTCATCTCTACTTCAGATATCCCAGTTAGTGTTATATCACTATCCTTCAATGCAACACTGGCCAAAAAGTCTGCCATAATGTTCTTTGATCTGTCTATCCAGTTTATTTGAAAAGCATCAAAAAGTTCTATAGTATCCCAGACAACATTTCTATATTGTTTCAATCTTAAGTGCTTTGAAGAATACTTCTCCTTTACTTGTGAGACTATTAACTCTGAGTCACCAAACACGCTGAGTAATCTAATTCCATGTTTAACTACTATATTAAGACCAATGAGCAAGGCTTCATACTCTGCAATGTTATTTGTGCACTCAAATAACAATTTGAAAGAATATTTGTAGGTTTCCCCTGTGGGTGAAATAAATAGGATTCCAGCCCCACTCCCTTTATTGCTACAAGATCCATCAAAGAACATTTTCCACACTTGATCATCCTTTCCAGCTAGACCTGATTCAATGGGGATCCACTCGTCAACCTTAGGCTTTGTCAATTGCACTCGGAAATTGTCCATATCAGTTTGCAAAAAGCATATTTGATTTGCTGATTCTTCCATGTCTTCTATGATATATGTGGACCAGGGTTCCCTATCAATTTTTACCTTCTGTCCATTGATTAGAATCACAGCATATGATAAGTCTAACTGCACATACCCACCAATCATGTTCGACCATTGCCTAGATAGCAACATCCCATAGTTTGGAGGGACATCCACTACTGTAATATCTGTTTTGTACGATGCTTCTGGACAAGCTGCCAATTTGAATTCTACATCCTTCATGATACTAACCACTGGGACCGACCTGTTGTCCATGGCATAACACTTCCCAAAGGTAGTATCAACTTCCAATCCAAGCTCTTTCATCACTCCAATGGGCATAACATTTATGGCTGCTCCTGGGTCGATCATACAATTCTTCAGTTTCTTATTGTTTACCACCAAAGTGAGATAAAATGGGTCTACCTGTGTTGGGTTTTTGGTTATGGTGGACCCTAAATATATAACTGGGGCCATTTGTTCATTATTGTCACCTTTTGGAACCTCTTGTTTCTGTTCATTCACCTTTTCCTTTTGGACACCTGAAATCATCTCAAGAGTCTTTTCTCTGTATTCAGGAAACTTCATTATTTCCATCAATGGAACAGAAACTTTTAATTGCGTTAATGCATTTGAAATATCAAATGAAGTGGAGTGTTGTGCAAAAGAAAATTTTGCTATTTCTTCCTTTTGAACATCAGGATCCCTTGTACTATTCTTTGGTACAACTTCCTTAGTCTTAGCTGCTTTATTTTTTTGCTTGAGTGTTCCATCAGTTTCTTTTATAAAAAGACTAGCAAGTTTACCTTGCTCTGGATTCACCATTCTATTCCTCAAATCGTAAGTCCTTTTTGCTTGTGCAATGGCATAAGTTGTAATTCTTCTTTTTTCTTCTTCAGTGGGGATTCTGAGCTTAACACCTTCACCTATGTTGGTGATTACAGGAAACACAGAGCATTGATCAATGGAATTTGATCCTCCTTCCTCTGTAAAGGATATCATATTAACAGTTGGGTCACCTATTTGCTCTTCATAGCCATTCTCTTCCTCCTGCAATCCTTTTGCTACAGCGCACAAAGAAGGAGCATGTGGCATATTGCAAGCATAACACCACATGTCATCATCTTGAGCGTAGTTCACTGTTCTTTTCAAGGGATCTGGAATTTGCCGGTTATCTCTGTGGCTCCTGTCTACTGGTTTTCCATCCTTCCAGGTAGTGTTATAGGGCATGTCATGCAACCTGGGCCTTTCAGGACGATAGTATTGCTGCTTTTCTGTTTTGTTTACCCTCATAGATAAATCTTTTAGAGCATTCAAAACTTTGTCAAGCTTATCCTCATCCTTATTAGTTTTGGGTGCTTTAGGATTGTACAACCCTAAAGCACCCTAAAGCACCCAAAACAAAATTATGTACTCCATCAAAATTTGTATAACAGAAAGCTTACAGGTTGTCATACATTACTGTCTTCTTCCTATGATATCTCTTTCCCAAAACATTACAAGAAAACCTCTCTCATATATATATGAGAGCAAATGTTATCTATGAAAAGACGCGTCTTTTCGAAATACTAATTGTCAATTTGAACATTCCTAACAAACTTAAGTAAAAAGAGATTAAGAATCCCTAAATGATGAATATAATCATCTTCTTTAAAAGTCTTGATCTTGATGCCCTGTTTCTTTAATTCTTCTCCCTGTTCAATTCATTTGTGGGAAGTACAGTTCAACTAAAATGACTGTGAATCGAGTTTTCGATGAAACCCTTGTCTTCGGTTGAATGCTTTAATCTTTCATCGAAAGTTCACTTTCCTCAATATCACCTTATCGGTGAATGGCCCTCGTCGAAAAACCATCTTCTAGTCTCCCCGAAGTCATCCTTCTTTGATGAAATCTTTATCGATGAGTTACTCGTGAGTTTCATCGAAATCGTATTTCGATGAGTTTTATTCTTCGGTGAAAGTTCATGCAAGCCCTTCGAAAACCTTTTTCCTTCGATGTCCTCCTTTTGTTGATGAAACCCCTCTGTTTTTATCGATATACTGTTATCGATAAGATTTGTTTTTCGATGAATGTTTTTTAAGTCTCCTCGGCAATTGTATTTCCTCGACTTCACCTTTTGTTGGCCTTTCGCTTTTCGCTGAAACTGAAATATCGATGAGTGGTCCTGTTCATTTACCAAAAGAGATATTTTGCCGAAGTCATCTTTATTTATTGTTTTACACTTTATGCTTTATTTCGATGAAACTATTCTTTCGGTGAAACTCTTTCTGAGATGCTCGACATGATATTTTGGTCGATGATCTTTTAGCTCTCACGCCTTTGGGAAGATTTTTTATTCCAAATATATTGTTCAACATAACCTTTCTGAGTTATTTCCCAAATTTCCTTTCCAATGCATCTTAAACGAGTCTCCATCTAAATCTTCCATACTCCACAGTTGTTCCATCAAGCCTAGGGTTGTCCTTCCGAAAAATAGTAGTTGAACTATTAGTTTCCATAGGATCTTCCTCAAGAAGTTAATATTCTGCAAAAAGAGGGCCAGGCTCTAATACCAATTGTTAGGATAACCGGTGAACAACTAAGAAGGGGGGGGTGAATCATTTGTTAATAGATTATGTGAATTAAAGCACTTAAAACCTTATACCAGAATAACTAATAAAGCATTAAAGAATAAATAAAAACTAGAGAATCAATACCATGAAACCGTAACACATAACACCATAATTTATACGTGGAAAACCCGGTAAAGGGAAAAACCATGGTGGGAAACCCTACCCATAGTCAGATGATACTTCTGCAGAAAGTATATGATTACAATAGGGGCTTGCACATGTAGGAAGGTACACTTCCTAGAGTGCACTACTCATCGCAATGGAGTCTCACTAAATATAGAAGAGGCCAACCTCCTCAAAATATTTGGACAATAATCTAGAAAGAAGAATTGTCAGTGATAGCATCAAACATGCCATATTACAATTCTGATTAAGCTCAATATCGGAGGTCTAAAACCTCTTACATAAACCCAACTCGATCACCTTTGATCGACCAAATCCTCTCCACAAATTATTATTAAATTATTCACTCCTTGCCTATACATACATGATCTATAATGAGATCTTACATATATTTATACCAACCTGGGACCTAACCAATTAGGTCAGCCACCCAAATGATAATTCAATAGATCCATTACATAATCCTCAAATAAAATCATAAAACATGTTGGCCTAAGGCCAAACAAACATCATCCAATCAATAAAACATCTCGGAAGCGCATCGGAGGATCCACCAACATGTTACTATGTGGGGGAAAAAGTGAAACTAAGCAAACATGCCCTAATCTCACTTTCAATCACACATTTGTGGAATACGAAAGAGCCTAGAGGTATCACACAATTGGCTACTTCTTTTTGTGGAAGAGAGAGCCACGGGCTACCTATTAGGATTTCTATTCCTTTGTTGCAAATGATAGGTAGAATGATGCAAGTTCAATCCCTAACCCCAAAGTGCAAGTATGAACTAATAACAAGATTGCAGAATTGAACTTAAACAATGGAAAGCTGTAAACACAAGGACAAGACAAGAATGTAAATGCATACCCGGTGTTAAAATATGAGTGAAAATGTTCGGGACGGGGACGCGGGCGCCACCGTCCTAATTCTACCCCTGAAACTGCTCCTAAAACTGCTGTTTTGCAACCTGAAGAGCTGTCAAAATGCTGAAAATTGCTGTCTGACAGAAGGACTAGGGCGCCCAGCGCCCCTGTCCCAGGGACCAGGGCACCCAGCACCCCTGTCCTGGCAGGACCAGGGCGCCCCACGCCCCTGTCCTAGCTTTCTGGGGTGGAATTTGGTGTGAAGTTCAGTCTCCGTCTGCTTCCGTCAGATCTGCAACTTGCGGCGTCGTCCGAATCCCGAAACCTGCACTTATATCTGAAAAGGTATGGTGGGTGGCTATATAGGGTTTTGCCTTAGTCAAACCCCCGCTTTGGTGATTTCCACCTCCACGAATAGCCAAGTTGTATAGTAAAAGTTGTGTGTGTGCAAGATCCTAAAATGCAAGTAAGCAAACTAGAGCAACCTAGAAAGTAAACCCTAATTGCTTGTAAATGATAATGTAAATGCTCCAAATCAAGATGCAAAGTGATCTAAAGCATGAATACAAATGATATAATGAGGCTTATGCAAAGACATGAAAACAACATGAAATCATACCCAACCCCAAGGGAGGGGTACAAGCCAATCTTCAGTCGGTGATCCCTTATTGCTCTTCAATGTCTTCAAAGCCCTAAATGGATGAATGAAATTGATGAATTCTTGATGGATGGATGTTGAATGTTGTTGAAGTCTTCAAAGATCCGCTCTTTCGCTGCATAGAAAGCCCTTGAAACCAAAATCTTCGATCCTTTCCAATGAAGAAAGAGAGCTCTTATATATGAAACCCTAGGTCTTAATTTCAACTTTTGGCCGACCTAGAGATTGAATCTCCTGCCAATTTATTGGGGTTAAGCTTTATTTTATGATTGGGTCGTGCTCCTAAAATTTCAAGAAAAATGTCCGGGACCATGTGCACGCCGGGCGCCATGGTCCCGACAACTTTTCACCAAATTTTCAGGGCCGTCGGATATGATGATTTTAGAGTGAATCCCGAAGTTACAGCTGATTTTGAGATGTTTTGACCCCCGAAATCAAGCCCCCAAGTTCAAAATAGGACCTAATTAGGGTTTTTGATTAAATGATGTATTGGAGGAATAAAATGAAAGGGGCACACTTTAATGAAAAGGGCCCAACTTTATGATATGGGAGATGATAAAATAGAACCTTAGACCTAATTAATTTAATTAATTAAGTGCTAAAGGGGAAATGCAATGCAAAATGCAAAATGCGCCAAGGCGGGTGCTAAACTAGGTGTGAAATTGTACCACCCTAGCAAGTGCATACAATTTACGACGCTACAGTTACATGAAAAATCAGTCCATAACCTAGATAACACCAAACCTAAATTAGATCCACACATGCCAAAGCAATGACACCAATCAGTCAACGAATGAACACAATCACCATCAGCATCCTGAATCCCTTCTAGAAGCTGCACCAACACCACTTATGAATTTCATCAAGGATCTTCAATAAAGCTTTGTCGATGAAACCCTTACTAAACCTTCAAAGAAGGCTTACTAGAGCATAAGAGAGCATATGATCATCAATTCAATACCAACTAACTAAAACACACTTCAGAAGCATATGAACCATCCAAACAAACTTATTCCATCATCCAGATTGTACCGGTGACAATCAACTGATAATGTTCCCAATCCAGTCCTTCTACCAGAAGCCGGTAAATAGTCATAACAGCTAGTGTTGACATCAATGACAAAACATCAATGCAACACATAATCAATTCCATCATATGGCCAACAATATCGAACTACAGCTTGTCGCAAACATACATCTTTTGACAATGTTGATTCACAAAAGAAATGTATAATGTAATTGCATGAAATAATAACTAGATATGGAATTCATGTACATTATTCAACCATAAAAAAAAAAACTTTTCTCTTTCAAGTCAGAATATGAATCCATTTGAATCCTTTTGTGGAAGAGTTTCACCAACATCCGTAATGGAAGCTTGAGGCATAGTCCTAGTTGGACATTGCATCGGATATTGACCATATTTGTCACATCTAAAGCATTGGATTTTTTAAATGTCCTTCCTTCTTTTGTGTGTAAGAGCACCATTTGATTCCTCATATTTCTTTCTTTTGGAGTGTCCTTTCTTACCCTTCTTCTTTGAGGAGTGTGCGGCAAGAACATGAATATCTTCATTTATAGAGCTTTGGCCAATACCTCTTATTGTCAATCTAGACTCTTCTTGAGTGCAATCTTGCTTGAATTGATCAAACTTAGAAATTTTTGATCTTGCACTTATCCCTTGAATAAATGCCTCCCATGAGGAGGGGAGACCATTTAGTGTCAGTATGGTTAACTCTTTTCTCTCTATTGTATGACCTATAGTAGAGATTTGATCTTTCAATTGAGTAATCCTCATGAAGTATGAGGTGATGAATTCGCCTTTTGTCATTTTGACATGATGGAGTTGTTTCTCAAGAGCAAGAGCTTGACTTGTCTTGTTTATTTCATACATGTTCTCTGATGATTTGAACATGCCATAGGGAGTCTCCATCTTGGAGATAATTGGCACAATATGATCTTTCACTAAGTCAACTAACATCTTCATGGCTTTACTGTTCTTTCTCATCCATTGAATTTTTCATCTTCTTCTTCTGGTTCCGGTATGGATTTCTTCGCAAATCCATCTAATTCATTTTTACTTAAGCCAAGCATGATCCTAAACTTCCAAGATACAAAGTTGGAAGCCCCTTCAAGTCAATCCTCAAATCTAACACCATTCACCATTTTGAAGCGAAGAAGGGAGTTGAAGAATTCGAGAATATATAGAGCGTAGTCTCACCTATATAAGTCTGATCTGATCTTTTTCTTATGTTGGCTCAGATACCATGTTAAAGCGGAACAAATTTATATATAGGTAAATTTTAATTATGATATGGTACTTATTAACAAATATGTCAACTGTACATGCAGGGATATGACTGTTGTATGTTATTTCACAATATTGATGCTCTTGTTTATCACATTAATCTTGCCTTCAATCCGAGAAGATGTTGATTACAAAACGTGATACACACAGTTTGTTATCTCTTCCATGGTTGTCACTTTTTCCAGAATGTTGATCTGTTGGTATCTATTTCTTATCTCCTTAGCTTTCATCGACAACAAGGTATATAAAGCAATGCTGGTCCACGAAGGAGCCACGACTCCTTGTGGAACCGACATGATTCCTCAAGGAGTCATGACTCTTATGTTCAACATCCTTTAACTAAAGCATAACCCATGATAATATCGTCGGGTCTTCAATAAATATAATCGGTTAACCAAACCGATAGTGATATGCTATCATTTACAATGAATCGATAATGCCAATTAATGAATTAATATAATTAATATTATGAATAATTAGTAACACATGGTTGTTACTAATTATTCATAATATTGATTATAATATTAATCATAATATTACCAATCAATACATAAATGATTACATAAATATATCTATATGTGATTAGAATAATAAGGAAAGATATACAGACAAATGTCTAAGGCCATAAGGCCAATTAGACATTTGATTTATCCGACTGATGCTATTTGTTTTAATAAAATGTACGGATATATATAAATGTTCCAGCTAATATAATTTAAGCTCAATATCATTAATATCTCTCACATACATATATAAAATATAATAAATAATTAAATAATATTTTATGCATAATTATAAATTATAAATATTATGATCCACAAAATCACATTAATAAATAATAACCCTCAATAATTAAATACGCCATTATATTAAATATCAATGTCATCCATTAATTTAAATTAATATTAATAAACTATATAAACCAATCAATCAATTAATTAATAATCACAACTTCTCAAGACAACCCAACATAGGGTAACATGAAATACCACAAGATACTAAATATGCAACTCTAACCAAGACACTAACTGACGGGATACCAGCTAAACCTAGAGAATAGAATGGGATCTCATTTCACCTCTGATCAACTTGCCATTCAAATAAAGACACGCTCAGACCTGTGAAGCCAGGTGGAGTCGATGTCTAGTACCTCCAAACTTGTCACCACCAATCTACACACAACAGTTTGTATATATATAATATAAAACAATCAAATAGGTGAAAGAGAATTGCAACGTCATATCATATTCACGATGAGTGGTATGACATCGTCTCTTTCACAAACACAATAGTAAAATAGTCATAACAAACATAGCATCTCTTCATCATCGTTACCTGATACAAACATGAACCGAAGCTAGCACATAACAAGATACCATCATATCATCATAAGCAAATATAAGCCTCTCATGAGTAATGAGTGCACTTAAATCACCAACTATGAGTCCATCATCATATTAATCCCAAATACATAATAATCCATATACAACCATAATGTGAAATGTCTAGCACAAGATAAATCATCATAAGAAATAATCATGAACCACATATCCTAAATAGTGTAATAATCAAACTAGAGCATTGGATCAACATAGTAATCATAATGAATCCACTATTATTGAAGAGAATATCAATATTAAGAATGAACAAGAGGCATCAATGACATGAACGAGTCCAAAAGTATTTTTCTCATCCTCTCATAAATGGTGAATCGGGGAGAGGCACTACACTGTGAAAACTTGACCCTCTCGAGATCTTCTACTTCTTTATACTCAAAATACTTTTCCATATCATTGATCCAATTGATCAACTCTTATGGATTTAGGTTTCCAAAAAATGTGGAAACTTCAACCTTTGGCCTTTTTCCAATCTTGGAAATGACCCTCAAAAATCTAGTCTTGTCAAGATCTCTAGTTGCTTCTTGTTCTTCTTAAATAGGCCTTCTTCAAATTTATCCCCACTTTCATCTCTTTCGCTAATATTAACTCATCTATGCAACTCCTCTTACAGTACTCAAACTTGTATTTGGAGGGCTCTAAAACCCTCATCTATCACAACAACATTTCTTCCACCATGGTTCCTTCATGGAGGCATTTTTATCACTTTTCTCACAAACCCACAACCATAGTCCTGGTGCAAACTGCCTCATGTTCAGCGATTTGTTTACACACTCAAGAAATTCCACTTTGATACCACTTGATGAAGGGTACTCCCCTTACAAACCTAAACACACAATGACAATAGAGAAATAAATAAAAAATACAAGAAAAAAGAATGTGCCTTATATTATCTCAAGGAAATGAAATTACAACATTAAAAAAATAACATGCTACAGCCACATGGGCTTTCTTATTACATAAATCTGGAAGCTAAAGCCATAATCTGCATTATTGGAACTATGTTATGTGATCCTCGTTCACCTCTTTATTTAGCACCAATAACCGCCTTAGAATGTTCTATAAAGTGTAACTTTTCTTCTTTTTGGTACTCAAAGGTGCAGTGGTTTATTTCCTACCCAAGTGGATTTTTCATCTAAATTGATTTTTGGTGGAACAACTTTGGGAGCCATGACTTTTGACTTGGGCATCTGATTTTCTATTATAACATATTGTTGGAAAGCTTGTGAAGAGATCTACAACACCAAGTATATCAAATTCTAGATTTGAAACCTTTCTAAGACTTCTAAGGTCCTCATTATTGCGTTTGAAATTTTGTTGGATAAATTTCTCATAACAAAATTTTTAATATCTTCCAAATGATACAAGATATTAAGATGATTCTTTCACCAATCATTTTATTTTTCAATTTCTCTCCTTGGGGTCAGTTTTTCATGTCCATATGAGCCAGAATAGGCTGACTTACTAAAAATAGTAGGTGAATATTTTTGTTGTTTCAAGCTTTTGATTGTCCTAGACCTCGTATGTGCCATCATGGTCTCTAAAACAACTAAAGAGAACTAAAAAACAAAAGGAATATATAATATTTTTGGGTGATGCAAGCTTTCCCTTACACCATTGGATGCTCTTGCATCAGGAGTTCATCATCATGTTCACTTTCATATGGACATATTTTTAAGAGGTATTATCCTTCTCTTTCTCTCTTTTACAGGGGAGTTTTTTTCCCATTGGGTTTTCTCCTCTTTATTTATGAGAGATTTATATTTGTATATGAGTAGGTACTTATCAGGCCATATTGTCGAGACTCATCTTTTCATTGATTAGAATACTCCCTAAGTATTGCTTAAGGGGGTGTTAGTGTGAAAAGAGTTTTTGTCAAACTAGTTAGATTTTAGCCTACATAGTAGAGTCTTATTCACACTACACTTAAGCTCACTTAGAGGTTATGGAGACTTTTACCTCACTTCATGTAGACTCACCAAGTGTTTCAATACTTGTTGCATACTTGGAGGGATAGTTAGAGTTTCACTCCTAACTTCTCACCTCTTCTTTCTTGACTGTATAAAAAAAAAGGCTCATTTGTACATTTTTCAATTATATGCTTATGTTATCTATCATTTTGCACAATTTTTGTTTGTGGAGAGTTTTGTGTTTGCAAGTAGAGATTGGTTGTAACTCCAACAAGAAGAATTAGAAAAAATATATATATTAGTAAGTATATTAGTAATTGTAGGAGGAATTGACAACACAAAAGAAAAATTATTGGGGTAACAAGACAAAATGAATCAAAAAATAAGAAATATAGCATTTACCTAGCAAATCAATTCATGATTTAATAACTAAACATACTAGTAAATTCATTATGGAAGAAAAGAAGAATGAGGATTACAACAAGACCTACTTTTTAGAAAAGGAAGGCCAACTATTAAAGGAACTAGAAAAATTTATGTAAGAAGAAAGCATCATAGAAAAAATAAAAGAAATTTCAAAATAATGGAATAAGACCAAAAATAATTTAAGTCCAAAAGTTATAAGAGTGGTGTAAACTCTTAGGAAATTAAAAAAATAGTTTATTCATGGTAGAACTTTGAGTTAATAACAAGCACTTAAACATGTATTGATTAACCTAGAATCAATTGTTAGCCCCATCCCCAAACGGTTTGGGAAGAATTTGGAAGATCAACACTATGTGATAACCCTTCTAACATTGCCCTTGTAGATGACATTACAATTAACACATTTGGAATTTGGAGGAATGTGGAAAATAAATTCTTGGGAATTTAAAAGAAGATTAAATTTTAAGTCATTGAGATAAAGGAAACATTTGATACACTTAATTTAGAATGTCTTGCAAATTGCAATGGCATAAATAATTCAAACAAGGAATAGATGTCATTGTTTTATAAAGATAAGATAGTATGCATCTCTTTGGATATAGATATATAAAGTACAAACATAGAGGGGATAACATAGTGAAGGAGAAGCTAATAGGGTGCTACATTCCCTAATTAAAATTCCTGAAAAGGAGACAAGAGCCTAACTCAAAAGGAGAGATCATCATTGATAGTAACAATTGTATATTTGATAGTGAGTATGTTAAGGCTAATTAACTTTAGGATGAACCAGATAAAAGGTCCAAAAATATTTTAGATGTTAGAAGGATATATAGATTAAGGAAAACTTTAAAAACTAATAATGTTACCACAAATGGAGGTAACCCGTCTCAAAAGTTGCATAACCACAAATAATGGCATAAAGAAATAAAATGGTAATATTTTATATTAAATGAACCATATTTCATGTGACATATTAAACATTAAGCCTCCATAATACTTAGGAATTGGAGACTTGATAACTTACATAGAAGTCATGGAAAATATATTTGGAAGAGAAAATCTCATATTGAAGTTGTTGGCACCTCAAATTTTGTGTCTATGTTCTTTTTATTTTGTGCTCCATAACTTGTTCACCTTGTCCCAATTGGTGGTTCATCAATGATAAGAAATATGAGAAATATTATATGGACTCCCTTGAACATGTTTTGACAACCTACATGACTTGATCAAGTTTCCACTATTTCTAAAATCCTAAAAAATCAACAACACATGGATCCCTTGGCCCTTTGGCCTTTCGTTTCCTTCCCTTCAATCAATCCTTCAATGTCATCTTTGAGGCCCATCATCGTTCTTTCAAAATTTTGAAAAACTGGCTAAGTATAAAATTTTCGTCCCTCCGCAATGGAGATTGTTTTGTTCATTTTGTAGAGATGTGTTCTAATGCATAACTAATCTTTGATCCCCAATCCATATTGTTTTTTCATCCCGCAACCATCAAAATTATCATGTCCCATTTTCTCCATTCGATAAGTAGATTGTATGGTGTCTTATCAATAAATAATCCCTCATAGATGCATATCTTTCTAAAGAGAAAATTTTGTTGCTACTCTTTTTGCCTGATGAGTGTTTTCTACCTCAACAAATGCTATCAATGATTGGCAATTTCTCTAACAAACAAATTGTAATTCTTAATATTTATAAAGGGGATTTAAATAATCTTATCAAGAATCCCCAAGATGAAGATGGTTCTCATGTTGCAGTTAATGTTTATCAAGACCTTTCTATCAAATACATCCTCTAGGTCACTAATTATGCAAGTGATTTCATCTTGCAATGGATTGAATCTTTAGAATCATCAATGATAGGCATGATCAACTTGTAGAGGAATCTAGTTGTGTCTTACTTCCATCACCTAGACTATATTTCACTGACCTAAATATCTCCATGTGATTGGATGGTATGGAGGTTAGGGTTCTTTGATGTTTCACATGCCCTGATTCTTCTCGATGTCTAGCAAATGAACAAAATAGAGGAAACACCTAGTTTTAAAAAAGATGTAAGGTAGAGAAGAGATAAGAGAGTGCAATTGTAGAGATAGCAGAGGAAGAGTATTCATGTGAAGCCTTGGGGTTTTGATTTCTTATTGTGGGTAGAGGTATTATGAAATTATAATGTTTTGGGTGTTACCCAAAATTTATAATAAGTACTTGTACCCATTGTAGTCTACTTAATCAATGGAAGAATCAACAATAGTTGAATTTCTCATTAAGTGTTTAGTTGCATTTTTAATTTATGTTGATTATTTTCTTAGACAAATGTTTGTAAAATCCCTATAATGATATTGCTTCACATATTTTCAACATAATAATGAAGTCTATTTGAATATTGAAGGATTAATAAGTAGATTCACTTGATATTTTACAACTATTTATTGTTTTTTGAGTGTATATGCAAAGCCCAACTTACTAGTTTATTCAAAATAGCACAGTCTTTTTTGATATCTTGATCAAGCCTCGTATCACCTTGGTTTCAATTGCTACATATTTTGTGTTATTCTAAAGATGCTATTTCCCAACTAGATATAGGAATAATTCTATCATTTGTTTTCTCTCTCTAAGAGTCCTCAACACACTTAAAAATTCAATCAAACTACACATCTTTCAATTTCGTTAGCTTTAGTGTGTTTTGCTACCATGTTTGAATATAAATACCATCATAAGGGTTTATCATAAAATGCATTTTTATATGTTCATATGGTAGGTTATTTGTTTGCAAAATGATTACCCTTATATGTCCAAACTAATACACAAGTATATTGCAACACTAGTATTGGGATATATTGCGCCCTAGGTATAGTTTGCACCAATGGAGTCCTTAATTTGTTTATCATTAATCTAGCATCCTGGGGAACCCCCCCTTGGTTTTGTAGAGCCAAAAGTGAAGAAGTTATTATGCACCTTGTTCATTGGTCCTTAGATACCCAACCTGAAGATAGGTTTGTAGTGATCTTCTTAGGTTTGACACCCCTTGCACTTGAGAGATTACTAGACCATAAATATTTGGGGCTTACATCTTAGATCACCAACAAATTGACATTGTTACCAAGGATATGAATTTCTAATTTTATCCTGAGAGCCTTGATGACTTAAAAAAGTTTGTATCTATGGATTTTCTTTAGGTAGGTTTAGCACTTTGTCAGCTTATGCTAATAAACTAGCATCATTTCTCTAGTGAGAAATGATATTCTTGTTTGGTATATGTTGTCTTGCTACTAAAAAGTATCATCATTGTTTCTTCCAAGTAAAAAATAGTAAATCTATTTCATTCAACATAGAAATCAACAAGTAAATTAACAGTCTCTATGATGGAGAGAAGAAGGCAACCCATGTACCATCAAGTAGAATATGAAGCTTCCAGAAGTGCATGAAGATATCAATATGAGCGAGCCCAAAATAATGGTAAGTCATTCAATCCTACCCATTCAATCTCAAAATTCAGTTCTAAAAGTAGAAATAGTCCATATATGGATGTTAGAAATTAGAACTTGAACACTTTTGATGATTCAAACTTTAGAAACATAATCAGAAAATATAGACAAAATTGTAGGTTTGATTATGAATAAAGAAATGATGTGAGTGTTAATAAAAGGGACAATGATACATATTATAATTCATATCATGATTACAAGTCTCCCTCTTCTTCCAACATTTCAGATGATGATAATGATGAACAAGATGAACCATTAGATCAACTTAAAAAAGAAACACTAAAACAAATGGTAATTGATGAGAAAAAAGAGGTTGAGTTAGAAAAATAAAATATGTGTCTTGATAAGAGGAATGTGGATAAACACTATGATGCACATGATGTTGGCATGAGTTATCTAGATAAATAAAAATATGATACTAGTCAATACCCTCTTACTCTTGTGAAGTCAATAAATGAATAATTTGAACACAAAAAAATTGTTTGTCACCTTAAGTAAGAACAACAATTAATTCTTGCAAATATTAGGTTGCAAGAGTATTGCCCTCAAGAATCTACCTATTGTCTTAGTGGTGCAAGAGCACCTTGCAGATTTTGATGACCATTTGAGAAATGAAGGATCTTGGAGGAGTTGTTAGGTTCTTTAAAATTTTTTGTGTTTTAATAAGGTCTTTGCAAAACATTCATTGTTTTTTGATCAGCCATGTAAGGCTTTGATGCCATTTTTGTAGTGTGCACTCCCTTGGACCTATTTGGTCAACTATGGTAACATGTCATCCAAAATGCCTACATGAGAAAAGAAATGTATTTTGGCTTCTATGTGGCCTATTTGTAAGGTCTATGATGTGTTCTAATAGGTCTCATAGGTAAAAGTCATAAGTTGTCAAGTTTGTGCAAAGTTGTCAAGTTGAATGACAACTTTTGTTGTCAATTTGTTGTCAAATTGTAACTAACCTCCCTCCAATGGCTAAATAATTCAAATTTATGTTGGATTCAGCTGAGTAGGTTGGAGAAACCCTATTTAAGGCCTTAGAGGTTGAAGGGGTGAGTTTATGATGAAGTTTGGATGTAATTTGGTGAACAGATTCAATAAACACTTAGAAATTTCCTTAAATATGTTGTAACAGTGCCTTGTACGGATTTTGTGTGGACTCCGTGTGCAGGATAAGTCATTGATTTGAATAGGCATATTTTTTTATGATCTTTTTTTTTTATTTGATCGAAAAAGGTTGAATAACAAGGAAGATATCTGCATTTTTTTGTACAGGCAGTCTGAAAACCCTCCAAAACCAGGGTTTTTAAAGAAATGCTCTCTTAACCCCACGTTCCTCTAGCCAAATTGGCTCAAATTTTGAGGAATAATAGGGGAGACCATTTAATTTAATATTATAGAGGTTTCTACATTGGTCGTTGAGTTGGTGGAGTTTGGGATCATGCCCTAGGCTAGGCATCCTCATGTGACTAGCCCTTTTGACTGCTAAAGTTGGTGAAGAGATAAAACCATGTGTGTTGGACCCTATAAGGCTCTATATTTGTTTCTTTAATATGTTTATAGACCTTATAAATCCATTGGTGTCATTGTATTAGGCCATTGGAGTGTGGCTTCTTTGTAAAAGTGGCCTAAAACCCATTTTAGCCCTCCTGTAGCAGTAGTACTTGACCCAGCAAATGCAAGAGTTGGGTTCTGAGTTTTTGCAATGTTTTGTGTCATCATTGGAGGTTTCCAAAAGTGTCAAGAGTCTATGGTGTCCTTAGGAGGATTACCGATTTTTGCCTCAAAAGTTCAAAACAGGGCTACTAGGAGTAGGCGTTAGTAGCAGGCTGATTATCTTGATTGATCTGCATACAAAAAAAGGGTGTTCTTTTGCTTGTGAATAGTGTTTCTTGAGTTGTTCAAGTGGTACTATAGGGTCCATGGCTATTTGCAATATTGGTTGAGTTGTAAACCAAGTAGCCATAGGTGGCGATAGGAGAGTTGCTATCAAGAACAATCTTGATGTGAGAAGTTGTATCTCCATGAATTGTGTCATGTACATAGTGGGGTCCCATTGTGAAAGGGTAAGTTTAGAGGAGTCCTTTAATGTTGTTGTTGGATTGTCCAAGAATACGTGAGAATTTTGAGACCTTAGTTGAGGTTCTGGTGGATTGAGTTTGTGTGAGAAACCTTTGTTTCTTGCGGCTCTGCATCATATTGGTATTAGAGCAAGTTTGATCATTGGGAGAATAGATTTTGGTGTACGTCAGTAGAAGAAATCCAAGCAGAGGCTATCATAATGCCTCCAAAGGGAATGTCTTTAGAGGTGGCCAAGAAATTCCAAGAGATGGAAGAGATGATCAAGACCGGAGTTAAGGAGGCACTCAAGGCTGAACTAAAGGCATTGAAGAAAGGAAAAGGGTCAAGTGAGGAGACTAATGAAGAATGGGAACAAGAGGGTGAAGAAGAAGAAACCCAAAGGCAGGAGCCAGAGATATTTGTTGATCAAAGACCATTCATTGAAGCCCCCAAGACAATAGGCAAAGACTCTTCTGAAGCAAAGATGGAGATTCCTACCTATAGTGGGAAGATGAATGCTGAAGAACTTGTAGATTGGATAGATGCCCTGAATAATTATTTTGAGTAAAAGGAAGTGGATGAGGAGAAGAAGGTGAAGTTTGCAAATACTAAACTGAATGGTATTTCCTCAACCTGGTGGAACTATACTCAAGGTGAAAGGGTGAAGATGGGCAAGAGTATGATTCATTCTTGGGACATGATAGTGTCCAAAATCAAGGCCCAATTCATGCCTAGTGATTATGAGGTGCAGTTGTATAGGAGAATGTAAAACCTAAAATAGAAGGATTTGGATGTGGCTTCCTACACAGAGGAATTTCACAAACCGAGTTTGAGATTAGGGCATCGTGAAGATGAAAAGGAAAAGGTTGCTAGGTACTTGAATAGGCTCAAGTTCAACATTCAAGATGAGATAAGTCTTATGACTCCTAAGACAGTAGATGAATGCTTTCAAATGGATTTGAGGGCTGAAGATGTTGGCATTGTATTGTCATTGATGTCAACCGATATGAAAGATGTTGTTACCGGCATTGGAGATTATTGGCATGTTGATGTGAATCGGTATGGGATATCACTCGATAAGTAAGTGTGGTCCAAGATAGCATGTTCTAATCGACAAAACAGAAAAGTGCATGATATGAAGTTTAATGGGTTAGTGTATACCGGTAGCATGTTTGGTTGGTGACTAAGTTTGAACCGACATAAAGCATGTGAGCTGGATACTGACAGAGATGTCACATGGACTCCAAGTGGCGAACATGTAGTGGTAGATGAATGGTGCATCGACGAGGTTGTTGTCAACTAGGTCGGTATTAAATATCGACTATGAAAAACACAGACCAATTGCAGAGGATTGTGGCTCAAAGCAAATCAAAGGGCAGAGATTTTATTCTTTGACATTATGATCGAAGCAAGATATCTAATCATCTTGCTCATCTGGAGAAGGGAACTGCTAGATCATTTATTGTGATCGACAAAATCAAGACTAATGAACAGAGTCTAGTTTGATATATATAGTAAATGTTTATAGGAAGAATAAAAAAGAGGACAAAGCTTTTTGCTAAACTATTACAGGTTGTCTATTCAAGAAGATGAGATCTGATTTGATACGGATTGAGGTCGGTGAAGAAAACCCTAAGCGCATGAAGTTTGAGTTTTTGTTTTGGCGGGAAAGCAAGAGTATAAATGTGCATATCGTAGATCTAAGAGATTTGATGTTGGATGAGAGATTTATGATAAAGTGAATCTCTGTGAGGTGAGATTTGATCAGTCTTAGTGTGATAGAAAAATATTGAAGCGACTGAGTGTTGGAGAAGAATCGGTAAGATAGGTGTAACCGGCAAGGGTTGAGGTTATTGGTAAACTATTACAGAGTATAACAGTCTGTTAAACCGACAATGTCTAAACCAGTAAGATAACAACAAAGAGTGAAGGAGAGCAAAGTGAGTTTCAAAGAAGATCCAGCAAGGCAAAAACTGTGTTGTAGAGGATACATATAGAGGATAAAGAAGTTTAACCAGCAGAGTGAATAGTTTCCAGGTGTTACAAAACTCATTTGTAACCAGGTGTTTATCATTGTATTGTTTTATATCTCATTGTATTTCACTGAGTGGGTGCTCGATGCAGGGGTTGGTGCTCATAATAGAATAGGGGTTGGTGCTCCTTTTGGTAGGTGCCCATAAATTGCTAGGGGTTGGTGCCCTAAAACATTGTAAAATTGTTATTTCATTGTGAGGCTGGATTGGAGCAGTAGGTCTCGAGCAACATTTCTCACCGAGGTTTTTCCCACATTGGGTTTTCCTTGTATATCCGGTGCTATATGATGTGCTCTTGTGTGTAGTTACTTGTTAGTGTTTCCATTATCCTACCAGTTGCACACATTATTTGAAATTATTTATAATCACTGATTCACCCCCCCTCTCAGTGATATCTTGTGTTCTATAGAAGATAAGTTGAGAAGAAAAAGTGAACAACATGGTAGGGGAAGAGGAAGCAATAATTTTAGAGGAAAAGGAAATTTTGGGGGAAGAGGACAAACTCAAAAACCCCAAGGTGAGTCTAGCTAGCAAGAACAAAGTAGAGACTTAGGTTCAAGAGGAGGCTTTAGAGGAAGAAGACCCAATGGAAGGGGTAGATTTGGTGGACCAAGGAGAGGTCCTAGTGTCTTCACCGGGAGATTCTTTAATTGTAACCAAGTAGGGCACACTGCAAGCAAGTGTCCTGAGAAAGCCTCAAACTCTCATGGAGGAGAGAGAAGGAACCAGTTGATTCAAGAAGATGATTGCCAAAGTGTCAATTCTCCAATTGGAAGTGCATCCCCAACCCATGATGGAGAGAGTTTGATGATGAGGAGAACCATGTTGAAGGTACCTCAAGTGAAAGAACCCCCCTCAAAGGAAGACATTATTTAGAACCATGTGCAAGGCCTATGGTAAGCTATGCAAGGTAATTGTTGATTCAGTTTCTACTAAAAATTTGGTTTCCACAAAGATGGTAGACAAATTGAAGTTGAAAAGATTACCTAATGCTAACCCTTATAAGTTATCATGGTTGAATAAGGGGCAACAGGTCTTAGTAGATGAACAATCTTGGGTAGAGTTTGAGATAGGAGAGTATAAATATATAATATTGTGTGATGTAATCCCCATGGATGCTTGTCATCTATTGTTAGGATGTCCATGGTAGTATGATGTGTAGTCCCAACATGATGGGAAAATAAACTCCTTTCTCATAACAAAAAATGAGAGGAAATACAAGATGGATCCTTTACTGGATGAGATTGTAGATAAGAACATTGGGTCAAGTATCATGTTAGTGAGTGGAAAGGAATTTTTAGATATCCTAAAGGAAGAAGGAACCCTTGGGTATGCTATGATTTTGAAGCCTAAAAATAGTCCTAATGTGTCTAGTAGTGGTAAGGAAGAAACTCCCAAGGAGGTACAACAATTGTTGGACAGGTATAAGAGCATAATGGTGGAGGAAATGCCTAACACTTTACCACCTATTAGGGACATAAGCCATTAGATTGACTTCATACTAGGTTCTACTTTTCCAAATAAACAATCCTATAAGATGACTCCAACTTAGAATGAGGAGATTGCCAAGCAAGTGCAAGAATTATTGGATAAGGGGTTGGTGAGAAAGAGTCTTAGTTTGTGTGTTGTCCCAACAGTACTAACACCTAAAAAACATGGCAAATTGGAGACTATGTACTGATTCTAGGGCCATCAATAGGATTACCATAAGATATAGGTTTCCTATGCCTAAGATTGAAGACTTGATGGACTGTTTGGGAGGAGCTTGCTACTATTCCAAAATTGATCTCAAGAGTGGGTATCATCAAATCAGAATAAGGCAAGGAGATGAATGGAAGACAACCTTCAAAACAAATGAAGGTCTCTATGAGTGGATGGTGATGCCTTTTGGGCTATCCAATGCCCCTAGCACCTTTATGTGCCTCATGAATGAGGTATTGAAGGACTTCATTGGTAAATTTGTTGTTGTTTATCTTGATGATATTCTTGTGTTTAGTAGGATAAAGGAGGAGCATTCAGAGCACTTGAACTTGGTTTTGAAGAGGTTGCATGATGAAAAGTTGATGATCAACATGGAGAAGAGGGTCTTCATGAAGGAGGAGCTTGTCTACCTTGGTTTTGTAATCTCCAAGGGGGATTTGAAGATGGATCTAGAAAAGGTGGAGGCTATATTGACATGGCCAACAGCCAAAATAGTAGGTGATGTGAGGACTTTCCATGGATTGGCAACATTTTACAGGAAGTTCATAAACAAATTCAGTCATATATGTGCACCCATCCTAGACACAATCAAGGGAGGTAAAAAATGTAAGTTTTCTTGGAGAAATGAAGCAAGTGAATCCTTTGAGTATCTGAAAAAGAGAGTAGCATAGCAGCCTATTCTTGTTTTGCTTGATTTTAACAAGTTGTTCATAGTGGAGTGTGATGCTAGTAATCTTGCCATAGGGGCTATCTTTTGAGTCAAGAGGGTAGACCAGTGGATTTATTTAGTGAGAAACTCAATGATGCTAAGAGGAAGTATTCTACATATGATTTGGAGTTGTATTCAATGGTACAAGCCTTGAAGAAATGGTGGCATTATCGTTTACCTAAAGAATTCATTGTTTATACTAGCAATCATGCTCTTAGTTTTCTGAATGGACAGGAAAATCTTAGTCACAAGCATATGAAGTGGATTGAATATCTTCAAGCCTACACATTCACCATCAAACACAAGAAGGAGCAGGCCAATAAAGTGGCAGATGCATTGAGTAGAAGGGTGTGAATGGTGCAAGAAATTAAGTTGCAAAGTGTGGGAATTGATTCCCTCAAGCAAATGTACAAGCAAGATGAAGATTTTAGTGAAATATATGAGGTTTGCACTCAATTTTTAGATTCTTACCATTCTGATTTTTTTGAGTTTTTGTTGCAGAAGGTATTGTTGTTCAAAGGGAGTCAGTTGTGTGTCCCTAGATGCTCCATGAGGGAGAATATTATTAAGGAGAAACATTGTGGTAGTTTGGGAGGTCACTTTGGACTAAATAAAACCTCGGAACGGGTGAAAAGGTATTATTTTTGGCCAAAGTTGCAATCAGATGTCAGGAAGTTTGTTGAAAGTTGCAGCATATGCAAAAGGGCTAACGGAACATCATCAAATGCAGGTTTATATCAACCACTCCCTATTCCTAATAGGCCATGGGAGAATATCAACATGGATTTTGTTTTGGGTCTTCCTAGGACTCAAAGAGGTTTAGACAATATTTTCGTTGTAGTAGACAAATTTAGTAAGATGGCTCATTTTTTTACATGTAAATGCACTAATGATGCTTCCCATATTGTTGGTTTATTCTTCAAATAAATTGTTAGAATCCATGGTTTGCCTCTTAACATTGTGACTGATAGGGACTCTAAGTTTGTGGGACACTTTTGGCGTACATTGTGGAAGAAGTTAGGGACTCAATTGTCCTTCACATCATCCTATCACCCTTAGACTAATGGCCAAAGTGAGGTAGTGAATAGATCATTGGGAAAATTTCTTAGATGTCTCACAAAGCAGCATGGTGAAGCATGGGAAATGATCATCCCTCAAGCTGAATTTGCTTATAATGATTCTGTCAATAGAAGCAAAGGTAGAAGTCCATTTGAAGTAGCCTATGGGATTCATCCAAGAGGTATTATATAACTGAGAGATCTACATGGATTCAAAAGAAGAAGTGCTCAAGGTGAGGATTTTGTATTGGCCATGAAAGACATCCATGAGAAGGTGAGAGAGACTCTTCACAAGAACACTGAAAAAGTAAAAAGAGAAGGCAACTGAAAAGAAGAGGGATGTGCATTATAAGGTGGGAGATTTGGTAATGGTACACATAAAGAAATAAAGACTTCCAAAGGGGCAGCCAACTAAGTTACTAATGAAAAAGATTGGTCCTTGTAGGATTGTGCATAAGTTTGGTCCTAATGCCTATGAGATTGTACTTCCTCAAGGCTTAGGAATATCACCCATTTTCAATATTTCAGATTTGTTTCTTTATAAAGGTGATGTTGCAAGTTTAGATGCAAGTTTGCAATCAAATGGAGATGAAGGTTGGGTCAATGATCTACCACCTAGACAACCATTGAAGTTGGAAAGTATTTTGGACACTAAGGTGGTTAAAAAGACTAGAAAGA
Organism: Cryptomeria japonica; assembly: GCF_030272615.1. Taxonomy (NCBI): domain Eukaryota; kingdom Viridiplantae; phylum Streptophyta; class Pinopsida; order Cupressales; family Cupressaceae; genus Cryptomeria; species Cryptomeria japonica. Next base: position 689,588,719 of record NC_081407.1, read on the forward strand.
AAACTTACAAGGAATACCTTGTCAAGTGGAGTGGCTTACTTGATGAATATGCCACGTGGATGAAAAAATATGACATTGGTAAGAATGGGCATTCTATTGCAGACCTCATTCCTCAAGAGACTTGAGTTTTCTATGTCCCCCAAGAGTATGGTGCAGGAGCACCTTGCAGATTTTCATGACCATTTGAGAAATGAAGGATCTTGGAGGATTTGTTAGGTTATTTGAATGTTTTTGTGTTGTAATAAGGTCTTTGGAGACCATTTATTTTGTTTTGATCAGCCATGTAAGGCTTTGATGCCATTTTTGTAGTGTGCACTTCCTTGGACCTATTTGGTCAACTATGGTAACATGTCATCCAAAATGCCTACATGAGGCAAGCAATGTATTTTGGCTTATATGTGGCCTATTTTTAATGTCTATAATGTGTTCTAATAGGTCTCATAGGTAAAAGTCATAATTTGTCAAGTTTGTGCAAAGTTGTCAAGTTGAATGACAACTTTTGTTGTCAATTTGTTGTCAAACTGTAACTAACCTCCCTCCAACGGCTAACTAATTCAAATTTTTTGTTGGAGTCAGTTGAGGAGGTTGGAGAAACCCTATTTAAGGCCTTGGAGGTCAAAGGGATGAGTTGATGATGAAGTTTGGATGTAATTTGGTGAACAGATTCAATAAACACTTAGAAATTCCTTAAATATGTTGTAACAGTGCCTTGTATAGATTTCATAAAGAATCCATGTGTATTATAAGTCATTGATTTGAATAGATTGAATATGTGTTGATGATCTTTTGGTTTTTATTTGATTGAAAAAATGTTGAATAACAAGGAAGATATCTACATTTTTTTTGTACAGGCGGTCTGAAAACCTTCCAAAACCAGGGTTTTTAAAGAAATGCTCTCTTAACCCTACATTCCTCTAGCCAAATTGGCTCAAATTTTGAGGAATGTTAGGGGAGACCATTTAATTTAATATTTTTGAGTTTTATGAGTTGGTTTTTGAGTTGGTGGAGTTTGGGATCATGCCCTGGGCTAGGCATCCTCATGTGACTAGCCCATTTGCCTGCTAAAGTTGGTGCAGCGATAAAACCATGTGTGTTGGACCCTATATAACTATGGATTTGTTTTTTGGGTATGTTTTCAGAACTTATATATCCATTGGTGTCATTGGATTAGGTCATTGGAGTGTGGTTGCTTTGTAAAAGTGACCTAAAAGCCATTTTAGCCCTCCTGTAGCAGCAGTGCTTGACCCAGCAAATGCAAGAGTTGGGTTCTGAGTTTTGGAAATTTTTTGTGTAATCATTGGAGGTTTCCCCAGAATTGTCAAGATTTTGTGGTGTCCTTAAGAGGATTACCGATTTCTGCCTCAAAGTTCAAAACAGGGCTACTAGGAGTAGGTGTTATTAGCAGCTGATTATCTTGATTGACCTGCATACATAAAAAGGGTGTTGTTTTTCTTGTGAATAGTGTTTGTTGAGTTGTTAAAGTGGTACTATAGGGTCCACACATGTTCTCAATGTTGGTTGAGTTGTAAACCAAGTAGCCATAGGTGCCGACAAGAGAGTTTCTATCAAGAACAGTCTTGATGTGAGAAGTTGTATCTCCATGAATTGTGTCATGGACATAGTGGGGTCCCATTAAGAAAGGCTAAGTTTAGAGGAGTCCTTTCATGTTACTATTGGAATTTCCAAGAATCCCTGAGAATGTTGAGACCTTAGTTGAGGGTCTGGTGGATTGAGTTTGTGTGAGAAACCTTTGTTCCTTGGGGCTCTGCATCACTTAGTGAAGGGATATGAACATCCTCCTTATGAGTAACATTGTTCTCAGTATTATGAAGAAGGAGATAATAACTATGGTACATCAGGACATGACTTTGTATAAATAGAGGAGGAATATAGTACTTGTGATGCAATGGTTTTGGGTTATCATGATGTGCATAGTGTTGATGAAGAATAATATAAGTTGCATGCTCATAACATGAAACACTCTAAGGAACTCACCTAGCCATCCTTGCATTCAATGATACCATGTGAAGATGAAATCAATTAAATACAATCCACTATCACTTTTACTACTATAAAAGATCAAGTTACTTAATCCATTTTAGCTCCCTTGGATACTCTTTAGAAACAACTAGACATGTCTTGGGTTGATTATGAAATGAAGGTCATGACAATCAAGTTCTATAGTCAAATTCCTAGATTTGATGGATATGATATACATGAAGGGGATTCACATGTTGAGGCATGTTCAAAATTCATGTAACATATTCAATTTGAAGATGAGAATGTGTGGATGGCATTTTTTGTCATGATCTTCTATGAAAGAGGGAAAAAATGGTATGATGGTTTTACAGAGAATTATTTTTCTTCTTGGAAACATCTTGTGGCTACATTTTAAGAAGAGTTTGCAATGTATATTGACCTTATTGTTTTTGTGTAAGAATTATCCAATATAAAAAGGAAAGGAGAGTCAATCAAGTATTATAGCCATATGTTTGAGGTTTCTCTTTTCAAAATTTCAAATGGCTTCATACCTAGCACACTTGCATGTACTGATATGTTTCTCGAAGTATATGATGTCTCCCTAGATTTTGGTTCAATATGGGAATAATTTAATTTGGTGAATATAAAAGTGACATATAGGTTCCTTAATTTTGTTGATAGTATAAGGAGGGATTTCATTGCAAATTCAATGTCCTCAAGAGTAGAGATTGTTGGTGGTGAGCATTATGATTCTATTTGCAGGAAAAAATAAGAAGGTGTTGGTGTAGTGTGTAACAACATTATAAATGAAAGTAACATTGTTTGCACTTACCTTCAATTGGGTCAATCAATTATGGATGATTGCAAATAAAAGATCAATGAGGACCATCAGTATGTGGATGAAGATGATTACCTTGTTGTTACTTGTAGTAGTGTGACTAGTGAAGATGTATGTGCAGAAGAATTATTAAGTCAATCAACTTAGGTAGATAATTGTACAAAGCATGCACTTATAGATGAGTTTAATGGTGAACAAGGAGTTTCCACTTATTTGATATTTTGATTTCCTTTGTCCTATTTCCTTATTTTGAAGTCATTGGTTGTTTTCATGAGGATAGTGTAAATGTACTTGTACATGAAAATAAAAATGTAGAAATAAGTATAAGTATAACTAGTGATATTCATTATGAGGATTTTGCACTTGATGTCGAATGTGATTTTAGAAATCATATGGATGCATATGAGAGCCTCTTCCTTGTGTGTGCAACTTGCAATATTTCTTATGCACATTCATTTCAAAAGAGTTATTTGAGATTGTTGCTTTTTTGTTGGATATGGAAGGATACATGTGTTATAAATCTGATTTTTGCAACATGACAAATTTCCAAGGTGAATGGGAAATAACAAGACAATTTAAAGATAGTGTCTCTTCACTCAAAAAGTGTCTATTGATTCAAATTATTGTGCTAATGAAGTTTGCATCAACATAGCAGACTACAAGGTATGTCGATTCCCTATTGTCCCTAAGGTAAGTGGATTGAGCTTTGTCATGAAGATGCAACTTCTTGTGGTGGGGATGATAATGTTCTTGGGTTTGAGTTTTTCAATTGGTCCTAACATGTTGTTTATCGTATTGGCGTGCAACAACGCATGTTTCATAAGGAATATCAACATGTTTCTTAGCTTAATGGTGCACTAGAGTTCCAAAGCTTTTAGTTTGAATTGGTAGGGAAATATTTTCTTTACTCTAATAAAAAATGTAAGAAAGTACATTTTTTCATATGAATTGGAGACATTATCTTTTAGTCTCGATTCACCTATCGAGGTTAGTGATTATGGTAAAAATATGCTTATGTGTGAGGGGAATTCACTTCCTCCCATTAGTGTATTTTATATTGTTACTAACCCAATTTCAAAAAAATAAATCCCCTACTACTATATACATATATAATATATTATGAAATAGATCCAACACCTATTATTTATGGTTTCTATACAATAGTGATGCTAGAAATGCAAATTTTATTCACTACATGAGAAGCATTTGCAGGTTGGTGCATGCATACATATGGCCTCATTTGATATATCTTAGTAAGATTGATGGTATTTTCTTTATGGAGATTTACACTTTTCATAAGCTTGTCATTGACAGAGGCAAGAAAATGCAAAAAATTATTCATGCTTATGTGCCATGGGTATATTGTAGAGTTTCACCTGCAATAGAATGGTAAGTCTTATGTGTAGCCATTATTTCAATATTTGTATGCCTCCATGTCATTGGCCTTGTTTTTGGAATGTATATATATTTGTCTTTTAAGTGTTAGTCCTATTTTGGTTCCTTGTCTTTTTGGTCTACCCAAAGATCTGGATTCTTATCGTGCTTGTAAGAGACACATGTCCCCAATTAGAGCCAATGTTGACACCTCAAATTTTGTGTCCATGTTCTCCTTATTTTGTGCTTCATAATTTTTTCACCTTGTCCCCATTGGTGATCCATAACTGATAATCAACCTGGGAAATTTTATATGTACTCCCTTGAAAATGTTTTGTTGTTAAATTCTACAAGAAGTGAGAACCGAGCCAAGATTTGATGTCAGTCATAGATCGCATGCCATCCAAGCAACAGATAATCAAAGATCAAAATAACTAAATGAAGAAACATATGAAATGCGAGAAAAATAGAGACAAAGAAAGATAATTTTGAGAAGACTCTCAATACTCGCACAAAGCTACCACTGAACTAGTGAAGATGAGAGTAGAGTGATAATTATATAGAAAAATAATAGCATATACATCCAAGGGGTGCAATAACTCTTACTCCCCATTTTAAGTGGGAGGTTTTACCTACTTGGTAAAATGCCAAAACATGTGGCATAACCTCCTTACATGAAGAAAGGAAAGGAGTTGTGAAAGTTGGCACATAAAGCCAAAAGAGGGCAAGAAACCCAACTACCCCATAACTCACTGAAGAAATGAAAAAATAGTGATTATGTGAGGTGGTAAAACAAGCCAAATGAGGGTGTGTAACTCAACTACCCATGTGAGGGAGAGAGTTACACATGCAGTTGAATTATTTCACCATGTTTCCTCATATTAACCACTCCTAATAACCTAAGAAAGCTTAAATAATATGTGTAGGAAAAATAAATACCCCCTAACATAAGGAACAATAAAAACCTACACTAACATTTGTCATCCTCCATGCCTTGGTCAAGTTTTCCCTATTGCTAAAATCCTATAAATTTGACTAAGTGTGGATTCCTCATTCCTTTGATTTTTTGCTTCCTTCCCTTCAATCGAGCCTTCACCCTAGTGCCATCCCCGAGGCCCATCATCATCCTTTCAAAATTTTAAAAAATAAGCAAGTATAAAAAAATTATCCCTCGTTGGTGGAGATTATTTTTTTCATTTTGTGGGGATGTGTTCCAATTCATGGCCAATCTTTGATCCCCAATCCATATTGTCTTTTCAACCTATGACTTGTGGACTTCCCACATCCTATTTTCTCCATTAGACAAGCAAATTGTATGGTGTATGCTCAACAAATGACATCCAATAAGTGGAAATATTTCTAGAGGGCCAATTTTGTTGCTATTATTTTTGCTTGATGATGTATTTTCCACCTCAATGAATTCCATCAATTCTTAGCTATTCCTTCAACAAATAGATTATGATTTATGATATTTTTAGAGGAGATTTAAATGATCTTTTCAGGACTCTCCACGATGAATATGATGCCCATTTGCATTCAATATTTACAAATACCTTTCTATCAAATTTAACCTCTAGGTCATTTATTATGCATGTGATTTCTTCTTGTAATACACTTAATATTCATAAACATCAATGCTAGAGATGATCAACTTTTAGAGGCATCCATTTGTGTCTTCCTTTCATCACACATATTATATTTGATCGAATTAGATGTATGCATGTGATTGGATTGTGTGGAGGTTAGGGTTATTTGATGTTTCACATATGCTAATTTTTCTTGATGCCTGATATATGAATAAAATAGAAGAAAGGACTCATTTGAAAAAGATATAGGATAGAGGAGAAATAAGAGAGAATATTTGTAGAGCTAGTAGAGGAAGAGTATTCATGTGAAGCCTTGAGGTTTTGATTTTTAGTTTCAAGTAGAGGTATTATTAAATCATAATGATCTATGTGTTACCCAAAATTTGTAATAAGCACTTATAATAATTATAGTCGTCTTGATTAATGGTACAACCAACCTTATTTTAATGTCTTATTGCATGTTTAAATGCATTTCTAATGTACATTAAATAATTTCTTGTCAAGATAATTATAAAATTCTTCTAATGATATTGTTTGGTATCTTTTCAATACAATAAGAAAGTCCATTTGCATGTTCAAGGATTACTATGTAAATTCACTTAATGTTATGCAACTATCTATTGCTTTTTTGAGTGTATATATAGAGCCCAACTTGTTGGTATGTTCAACATAGTTTTTTGTGATATCTTGATTAAGGTATCACCTTGGTTTTAATTGTTACATATTTTGTGTGATTCCAAAGTCTCTATTGACCAACTAGATATATGAACTATTTTGTCACTTATTTTTTCTCTCTAACAATGCTCAACATACTAAAAAATTCAATCAAATTACACGTATCTTTTAGTTCCATTAGCTTAGTGTGTTTTGTTGCCATGCTTGAATATGCATAAGATCATAAGGATTTATCATAAAATACATTTTAACATGGTTATATGATAGGTTATATATTTGTAATATGCTTGCTCTTATATGTTTGAACTAGCACACAAGTACATTGTGACAACAATATTGGGATATTATTGTGTCCTAGTATAGTTTGCATTAAGGGAGTTCTTAATTTGTTTATCATCAATCTAACATTTTAGGGGACCCCCACCTTGGTTTTAAAAATCTAGGAGTGAAGAAGTTATTTCCCATATTAATCATTAGTACTTAGTTGCCCAACTTGAAGATAGATTTGTGGTGATATTCTTTGGGTTTGACACCCCTAGCACTTAAGAGATTATAAAGCCATAGGGATTTGGGGCTTGCAACTCCAATGACCAACAAAAGCATGTTAAGGTTAAGGTAATTTCTTATTAATTCTATGGCATGGTTCCAATATCCTTATAAAGTGTCTTAAGGCAATTAGAATGCATTGGGAAAATGTTTTGTAATAATTTTGTAAGAGGTGATGGGTTCCACTCGTAGCGGTTAAGGTAGATTGTGAACACAATTATTTAATAATATTTTTCACACATGTGGGTGCCTAGAATGAGATTATTAATGACACGTGAAGAGGAAAAATGAGCGACCTTGTGAATTATCCAAGTGGGTTCTTGGAAGAGGCAACATGCGTCTCTTGGTATTCCATCATTTATTACATTTAATGTAACATTTGTCTTCCATGTTTAGAAACCCAAGTTGGAGGAAAATTATTGGAGCTAAAATTGGTGTCCCTTTAACTTTTGTGGAGGTAATACAAGGGCTAGAGATGTTTTGGAATGAAGACTTTTTGGAAACCTTGTTTGGTGGTTTTGGAGCTCTTGTCATTCTATATAAACAACTCATTGGATGTAAATTAAGGAAGAATAATTAAATTTAAAATTACTCTATAGGAATAAGGATAGGTGGGAGGCATAAGGAGGTTCTTCACAGGCACACAGGTCCTACCATGTTGGAGGCAAAGAGGAGAATGAAAGTGTGTGACATATTGTAATCTTGTTTTAAAGATAATGCATGCTTGACCTCTCTTCTCAATAGAATTTTTCTTGCAAGGGTTTCTCCACGTAAATCATGTGTTATGTGATTCTCGCGTGTTGTTGATTTGTGCCTCTTTGTTATTATCTTATGTTGATTATATTCATTATTTATTGATATTATAAGTTCACATAAGATAGTGTTAATAAGCATGATATAAAGGTCATTTTTTTGCTTCGTTAAGAAGAAGGATCTAAGCACGGTGTTTCCATATTAAGGCAAATTAATTTTAAATTTGTGTATAGGTTTCATATTTATGTTGTATTAGTCCAAACCTTATATCTAATCCTTTGATTGTTTATTTGGATAGAGATTTAATTTCACAACCTTTGGTATTGAATCTATATATTTCTCAACATTTGGTATCATAGTTGAAGGTCAATCTGGTTTTGGGTATTCCTGTATTTTTTATTTAGATTAGAAAGCTAGTGCAATTTGTTACAAGGAATTAAAGATTGTTGAAGGCTTATGGGGCTGCAATGAATGTTCTATGAGTTAATTTTTTACATATTTGCAAGGTCGGAAGCCATGGATATTGTCAATGTGAGCCATGTTGTGCATTGGAAGCTCATGATCATGGATCTTTATGGAGTTGGTTATGTTTTGGTAGCTTAGAGATTGTGTTTGATAACATATTTTTATCCTCTTGTTTGGTAGTTATGTTCCTTTACCTTGTGGTCATGCATATTGAGAAGGTGTTCATGTTGGATGGGTACTTGTGACATCTTAGTCATGTGGAGAAACAACAACTATTTGGACTCGAATGGAGTGCTTATGTTGGGTTCATTGTTTTAACCCATGGTTGCTTTTGCAAGTATCATGTTGGATCACGAGAGCATGGTGAAGATTCAAATGGTACGTGGATAGCTAAGGGTTGGCTTTCCCTTGTTTGCAATTCTTATGGGTGTATTTGCAATGTATGATGTCAAGTGGAAGAATGCTAGGATTGAGGTGTCTTCTACCTTGTATATCATATGACATGGATCCAACATCATCGGAAAGTTCCCTAAGGTAGTTAATATGTATTGCGAAAATATTTTATAATATTTATTATCACTATTGTTTGTAATATATTCATAAAGGGTAATGAGTTCCACTAGTAGTGGTTAAGGAGGCTTGCGAACACAATTATTTAATATTATTTTCCACTCATGTGGATGCTTAGAACGATATTTTTAAAGACATAAAATTGTATACAAGAATTCAATAACAGAGGATAGTATGATAATAGGATATATACACAACTCTTTTATTCAAATTCATCATCTATATTAAAAACTTGGCATATCAACTATAAAAAGAGAGGAGAAACAAGAGAATGGGATAGGGTACATAAATACTTTTGTAAAACCTTATTATTCTATAACCCATGGAAGAAGTAAAGAATATATGTGAATAAAAAAATTAGGTCATGCCAATAAAAAGAAAATGATATCTAGAAACTTATATAAATTATGGAAAATATAGATACTCTACCACACAAACTATGTTATTCCGCGAGGAAAATAAGGGAAGACATGGATGATGAAGAAAATATTAAAAAATAGATTTGAATTAGATGAAGGAGAAAGAGAGATAGCCATAGAGAATGAGCTCGAAAATCAATATTTTAATCAACCTTTAAGAAAAGAAAAAAACATAGCAACAAAGAGAATCCCAAAAATCACTAAAATAGGCAATTATTGAGATGAGCACTATGTCAAACAAATTACAAAGGTATTAAAATAATATAAATACATATTTCCCTATGACTTCACTAATCTAAAGGGAATTAAGAAGGAGGTATGAGTAACAAAATTTTGATTAAAAAAAATGAAAAAAACACAAAGAAAGAGACCCTATAGACCCAATCCCAACATTAAAATAAGAGTTAAGATTAAAATAGACAAAATGTTAGGTACTTGCATAATAAAACTAATGGAAGATGTTGAGTAAATAAGTCATATAGTAGTACCTCATGAGAAAATAGATGAAATGAGAGTGTGCATTGATTTTAGAGAACTAAATAAGGCATGCATATATGATTCCTTGCCACTCTATTTACAAAAGAGGCGATTGAATTAGTAGCAAGTAGAAAAGTGTATTCATTCACATATGTCTTTTTAGGATATTATTTAGGAGGAAGACCATCCTAAAACCATATTTTCTATAAAATGAAGTTCTCTCGTGTATATAATAATACCTTTTGGCTTAAAGAGTGCATCATCTTTATTTAGTAAAATCACAATCAATGCCTTTAAAGACACCATTCATAACTTCTTAAAAGTATACCTGGATGATTGAACTATTTATGTATTAATCAAAGATCATGTCCAAGTACTTAATATGATGTTAAAAATATGCAAAATCCTGCAAATCCCATTAAATATAAATATGTGTGTATTTGTGGTGCCTTTTTGTATACTACTAGGGTGTATTTTATGTAGAGAAGGCTTAATGGCGGACATGCTTAAAGTGTCTATAATCCTAAACCTTACAATCTCAAAGATGATTAGAAGCAAAATCACTTTTGAACTACCTTGGTCACCACAAAAAAATATCAAAGGATATGCAATGGTTGGAGGACCCATAAAATAACTCTTGAAGAAGAGAGTGTAGGAGCTAAAGATAAGATCAACACTCAAGACCACCTATGAAACCACAAGAAATTGTTTACAAGAGAGTGTGCAAGAAATGAGCTTGCTTGATATTAAGATCTGTGAGATATGATCAAGTGATGACAAATGGGATACGATACAAAGTTTACATGATCCTTTCTTGTATAGGAAAGGTGAGTGATATGATTTAACAATATGTTGACACGTGTCTTAATCCTATGTCATGTGACAACCACTTATAACAAATATTAAATGAACTAGGTAATTAAAATAAATGAGATAAATGAACACATTATAACTAACTTGTATAAATAACACCTAGGACCTTACTTAATACACTTTTAACTTGTGAATATGTCTACACTAAGTAATTAGTCAAGACGTGACCTTATTTGATCTAACATAAAATAAATAAAAAACTTTAATTGGATATAAAAATGCCAAGACACATTTGATATACTAAAAAGGAAAATAATAGAAGAAATCATATTAATATTTCTATATTATAATATCCCATTTCATGTACATATGGATGCTTCAAGAACCACAATTGGAGCTATACTATCACAACCAAGAGGAAACAAAGACCGCCCAATTGCATTTGATAGCAGATAAACTATCATGAGAAAAAATAAGTATACCACCATAAGAGAGGCTCTAGCAATGGTCTATGCATTTTATAAATTTAGACACTTTTTGCAAACTCCATTCATATTCTTTATAAACCATAAAACACTAAAATACTTGAAGAATAGATAATTTATACAATGGGGAATATACAAATGACTATTGTTATTTCAAGAATTCAAATTCAAAATCATGGTAAGGTGAGGAAAAGAAAATCAAGGACTTAATTACATGTCCATTATTGACATAGGGGGATGAAGTAAGAGTTACTAAGAATAATTAATTTGTTTAAACCTATTTACAGTAAATACAATACCAAAAGAACTTATAGAGGTAGCCCAACTATTCTTCATAGAACAATTCCAAAAGAATACCTCCAATAATGAAAGAGATAAACTATTGTGGAAATATCTATGTTAGACATTAATTGAAGGATAAATTCACATATTTGGAAGAGATTCAATAATAAGAAGATTAGTTCTAGAACATGGAAGAGATAACATCTCAAGAGAAGCTCACGAAGGCATATCTAGCAACCATAACTTAGGAGAAGGCATCACAAGAACAATATTATTACCAAGTCTATGGTGGCTTACACTTTTCAAGTATGTGAATCAATTTGTAAGAAAGAATGATCTATGTCAAAGGGTAAGGAAACCTTCTATAAGGGATGAAATTGCTTTATGGCCACTGCTAGCACAAATCCCATTTAAGAAGTGACCCATCAAAACTCCCACCAAGAGACCAAAATAAAGATAAATGCTAAAGAAAAAATAGATTGTACATGTAAAATTATCACCAAAACATAATAACAAGATTGGGTTTTCCACTAAGCATAACAATTGCTTAGGGAAAGCACTTTATAAATAAGATAATTATGAAGCTATCAAACACCTTTATTTTCAATCACAATAGAAGTATACCCCACCACTCTCAAGAAATTAGAGCAAGTGAGCCTTTAAATAATATTATAAGCACCACACTAACTAAAATGTGCAACAACAATATTACAAATTGGGAAATCAAACTGCAAGATATTTTGTGGGCTTATATAATAACTTTCAAAAGATTGACTAAATTTTTCCCATCCGATTCAATATATAAAAATCACACATCATTACAAGCTAGTAAGTTGTAGTTGAATGAGGATGAATCTTTACAAGAAAGATTGAGGGAATGGAAAATTGGGCTGAGAAAAGGTTGTTAGCAACTTATTGCCAAAGACTAGAGACAATGTACCAAAAACATGGCATGGTAGAAATATATGGAACGGGATATTCTATATTGAAGGTATGGTCCTATTGTATGATGGTAAATTCAAGATATGATGGTCATTTCCGCTATTAAATTGTACAAATAGAAAAGTTGGGGACTATCTAGTTAAAAAAAACTACAATATATATCATTAAAAGGTTATGTCAATGGCACAAGATCAAAACATTATTACAAAGCTACTTAAGAAAAATAAAAAATAAGAAAAAGTATATTATGTGTATAATAGAGAAAATGCATCATTTAGTGGAATAATCATCAAGAAAGGTATCTAATACAAAGGACAACATAAAGATAAGGGATAGGCAGGTGTAATAAATGTATAATCCTTGCCAGAAATATATAAAAGCCAACACATTCAAAGGAAAAGTCACTTTTAAAAAATTGGTGAGAGTAGGCTACTACAAGCCCTAACTATCATTAAGAGACTGATTAGAATTATGATCAGAGGAAGATAATTGTAAGAAAAGAATAAAACAAATCTGGTAGAAATTATGATGACTAATTCTCATTGATGCAACATAGAACCTAGACATTGAATACAAAAAAGTATCCATTCAAAGCCATGGTGGTGAACCTTGATGAGACATTCTCATTCATTTTAGTTAATATCCTCCCTACAAAATATGTGAAGAAGTAAATTCATACTTCCCTTGCTATAATAGATCATACAACCTTCGAACCTCTCCATAAGACACTATTAATATTAGGGGATGAAGAATATCTCACTATACCAATAAAATTATATTTTGAAGCTTAATGTATGGAAGGATTGCCTATAATTTTTAGTAGACTATACATGGGTACACATAATTCTAATTTGTATCCATGATGATTACATATATCTAGAAAAACCCTACTAAATTATAAAGGATGTGATACATGTGATAGCATGGTAACAAATAAGGGTGATTTTCCATCAAACAAGAATATCAACAATATAAAATTCATAGATCTCACAGGTGCCATAACAAAAAGAAAAAAATCTATATGTGTCAAAAATTACAAACATTATGGTATTATATGTAACTGTAGGCATCACACACAAGATCTACTGTAGAAACAAGGAGGGCTTTGTAGTTACCACTACTTACGAAATGGTCATTCAAGGAAAATAGATAGATTTGTATGAGGTATTGAGGTACTAGCTACTAGAGAATATTCAATGCATAAAGAATACAAACAACTATCCATTTTGATATTAGTTCACTCATGATTTGTCTTTCATCATATTCCATGAATAGATTACCTATTTTCTCTATAAATATATGGATTTAAGACACTATTGTGGCCTCCCAAATCAATAAATATGTTAAATACTATAAAGGTAATCCTCCTACACTATTTTTTTGGGGGTTCTTCAAATATTTCCAACAAGAAATATAATAGAGAGAGAGAGAGAGAATATCTTACACAATAGTTATAAAATATGCAAATTAGGTGACTTTTGTTGTAGACAAAAATCATGTTGTTATATAGGTAGTTGGTCTAAGGACTTCATGGTTCCCTCCTTTGCCATATAAAGTAGAAGATGACATTGTGGCAACAAAAATAATAAGCACTTTAATACTTTTGAGAAATTCCAAAGACAAAAAAGTTTGGCACCAATAAATAATTTATGAACAAACCACACAAATAAAATGCCACAAAACATCTAGAAAAGAATAAATAGATGTTGCACATAATTTGGATATTTTAACTAGTTCCCACTTAATTGAATGCGATATTAATATCTAATCTTCCCAATATAAAAGGAGGAACATCATGAGTACAATTATTTGAATGTCTCAAGTTAGAACCCCTAGATTTAAAATTAAAGATTCCTAGACACACAACATATTGAGTAAAGAAAAGTTGGATAAGTTATCCCCACCAATCACTGCAAAAAGGAAACTACCAACGTAATTTTCCTCATCATAAAAGCAAGAAAATGTACCTAATTCTCTAAGAAATCAATAGAGGCTCTACGAGATATGAGTAATGAGAAAAAGAAAGGTGAAACATATCAACCAAAGAAAAAGAAACAAATCTAAAAGGAAGTGCACTCTAGTGCAAGCAACAAATGATACAAACCAAGATGTGGTAATAGAGGAAGAAGAGGTAGGTACAAAGAAACCACCTATAGTGCCCCTCCCTGATTCATATTATGTGATGGTTATGATAGATTCTAGTGGACTCTTTTCATAACTTGATACTTCATGTTTTCATGCTTTGTTCTTTCATGTTTGAGATACTTCTTTGTATAAGTGGACATGTTATGATATTTATGATGATGATTTTATATTTAGGGTTACTTGAAGATGCTAGGGTTTACTATTCGATGGAATAGGTGATAATGCATCTCTTAGATGATATGGTTTATGTTTTCTATTTATAATGTTAATATCTTGTGCTAACCCTAATTTTGATAATTATATTGGATATGAGTGATGGTGGTTTGATTATACTATATCTATGTTTATGTTGTTTATTGTTTGCAAGTGTGTAAGGGATGATACCACATCACTCATCATGAGAAGGATGTGATGTTATAATTCTCTTTCACCTGACTATGTTGATATGATGAATATATATATATGTACATATTTGTTTTTGGATGATGTTGTGCAGGAGTGCAAGTACTAGGCATCAACTCCACTTGGTCCCACAAGTTTGAGCGTGGCTCCTTTCCCGATGGTAATTGATAGGAGGTGACACTAAGGCCCTACCACACCTAACCCTAGTCTGTGTCTTGGTTTTGACCCTTGTCTTGATTGTTTTGCCTTTGGTTTAATCTCCATTTTGGTTATGTGGTCTTGTGATTGGCTATGCGAGTAATTGTGCTTTATCTCTTTAATTATGTTTTATTTAATTTGGATTATTAATGATTTATTTTGGTATATGGATAAATATTATTAATATTAATTTATAAATTAAATGTCTATTTTATAAGTTTGGGTGCAATTATTATAACATCACTCTTTGTATTTAATATGCGAATAATTGTGTTTTGTTTTCCTTTTATTCTACTTTAATTTACTTAATTTATTTAAGATTATTATGATATTAGGTTAATTATTATTCATATTAATTTATTAAATAAATTAAATGCTATTTATATAAGATAAGGTGTGAGTTATAACAATATTATTCTTGTATTATTTTTGTGTATATTTTGAGTTAGTGGGATTAAATATTAGGGTAATTGTTTTCCTATTTTCCTTCCTATTTTATAGATGGGATTATTTGATTAATAATTATGTTTATTGGTGGCATATTTATATTGTTGTGCATAAAATATTATAAGTGGTATAATATATTACATAGTTATGATTATATGAGTTTGATTTAAGTTATTATTGTTTTAATGATGTTTGGTTGGGAAATATGGTTGTTTCCCATATAAACACCAACTCCCAATTTTGGGAATGGTGAATTTGAATTGGTGATCATAGGCCCAATCCCATGCTTGTTCATTATGAATAAGTGGATTCGGGACTTAATCCTTTTGTTGATTAGGATCTTATGGAAGTCCTGTTTTATGAGATCTTTATTTATGAGATAGATTGTGATGAATCATTATATGTACCTCAGATGTGTATGAGGTTGTTGTTATCCTTTTGTTTTACCCATAGGTTAGTGGTGTCTCGGTGCAAGTAAGGGAGAGTGACTCTCTATGGGGGTCAGGATCCTAAGTGATTGCCATGACAACCCATTGGGAGAGTTGTTTTAACAAGTGATGACCTTAATTAATGAACATAGGGGAGGGTAGAATACACACATTAATAGGATAATTGATGGTGCCCATTCATGCCTCGTGTGCTTTTATAGATAGAGGATGAGATCTCATGTCTTGGAGTGCTTGTTTAGACTTAGGATGAGATTGGGAAGGCTTGTATGGCAAATAGAACTTCCTTGTCTCCATGGAAGGATTCTTTGGTTCCACATGTCCAGTCAAATGGGGGTCGAGGTCTGGAGTTTGGAGAGGGTTGGACTGCCAGGATAACTCATGTTGATGCCATGTGATGACACTCTTCCTTAGTTGTAGCCTCGTACCCTATCCTATGCGGTGTTGTGCATAAGCCTCTATTAGTTTATGTTAAATTTTGTTTTAGTCCTCGTGATTGTTTCATTCATGTATTGATTCAATTTCCATGGTTGATTTAGTGTTAGCCTTAGTGGTATGTTTGGTGTGTGGAGCCTTATCTCATTCTCCGAAGCATGAGGGGTGGTCCTTAGGGTTCTACATGGTTGGGTGGTTGATGCTTTCTTCCAGTGGGATCTTTGGTGCTATGTTCGTGATATTCTTGGATGGACTATGTCTTCTTCAGTTATAAAAGCTTTGTATTCAGGATGCACTTGTATTCCCTTATGCAATGTTTTATTCATGTATCTAAAATAGTTTTCCATTTGTATTCATTATGTTTTACAAACACTCTCCTTGAGAGGAAGATGTAATGTAAATTTAATGTAATGGTGTTAACTATGTGGTATTTTTGTGAGTTTAGATAGTATATTGTTGGTACCGTCTATCCCTTATGAATGATTAGGTTCTTAGTGAGCAAATGTTAGTTGTAATACATAAGATGATATTTCATGAGCATAGTTTCATTTATTTAAGTTTAGTTGTTATGGTCATATGATAATGTGAAAAGTAATCCTAGGAACATTTGGATTTGGGATTTGAAATGAACCTAGTTTCTAGGGTAATCATATTGTGTAGTTCTTATATGACATTGTTTCTATGTTAATATTCATCTATTTATGTTAAGGCATTATGTTTGCAATGGTTAGTTTAGATTTGATTCTTATGCCTTAGTAAGTGTTATTGTTGCCTTGTAGCGATGTTAGGGGATCTTAGAGTGTGTAGATGTTATTATTTTTATTTGTTTTTGCTTGTGCTTAGATACATTGTTCTCATGTTAAATATTATTTTATTCATTATTATAGTTTAATGAGTTAATGTATCTCTTTTTTTAGAAAAAATGTTATCTCCTTGAGATTGGTTAGTTAGTTGTGTTGTCCTCTGCATTTTTCTAGCGGGGCATTATGCCACCTCTAAAGAAATCAAATGGATCCCTAGAGGAAAAAATCATCATATCAATGGAAAAAAATGAAAGACAATAATAGATTACATGAAACTATATAGGTCATTATTCAATTAAGGCATTCTTCTTGGACAATCACATAAATATATCTTGTGGTAGGAGTAGAAAATAAATATATAATAATAAAGACTATGCTGGATTTTATCTAAACTACAACTCATGCCCTAGTGGAGATAAATGAAGATATAATAATTGACCAATATTATTAGGAAAGAAAGAGAACAAGTTGTAACGATAAAGGAATACATAAGGAAATAAGACCTAGATAAAATTATAGATCATAAAGATGCAAACTACCACAAGTAGTATTAATATATTATATTACTTTTTCCAATAACCACATAGGCCCTAAAGCATTTAATGGTCGACATTAAGCATAAAATATAGTAAGTTTTTTCTATATATGATCAAATTAAGAAATTATATGGAAACATGAAGGTACAATTTGAAACATGGCATAATAAGTACCAACAAATTTAAGATCAATGAGGACCTAGAAGAAAAATAAAATGACAATGGGAAGTACTAACCCTCACAATAACACATATGATAGGAAAATTTATTGAAGCCTCAAAAGTGGTCAAGTCCATTAAAATTCCATCTACCCAAATAAAAGAGAAAGTACTCTCATAAAAGTTAAGGGTCGTACTTCATCAAACTTCTCAATAATAGGAAGCTACCTTTCACTCAACTCAAGGACATTTACAAATACAATTGTCCATAAAAAAACTCAAAGATGCATATAATTTTGAAAATAAGGGATCTATAATTTTGTCAAGTTTTATAGCAAGATAGAGCCAAGATGTCTTGAGGAAAAGACACCATTTAAAAGGGAGGATGATTTTAGCATGATAGAGTAAATGTTATAGCAAGATTTACAGACCATAAAAGAGATGCAATATATCTATCCAACCACCAATACATCAAAAGCATGTAATATATACAAAATATACACTCTTTTATATAATTAAATAGTAGGTATAAGTATAGGCTCCCAAAAATATGTAAATATGTAATGAGTGAGAAAGTAATGGGAATAAACACTAGAATACATGTAAGATGGCATAAAAAAGCAATAGAATTAGAATGTAAAAGAAGAAAGGATTCCATATTTTGAACAAGAATAAATGCCTAAACTAGGGTGCCCAACACCCATGTCTAACACTTTTTAGTGATTTGGGGAACAAAGACCTATAGGACCTCCTAATCTAGAATTTGGAACTTTTAGCTGACTAGAACATCCTTATATTGGGGCACCCAACACACCGGTCTTGCTTTTTTTGCTCTAGATTGTAGCTACAGGTTCCTCTCTATATCTCATTTCCAGATCTGAGCTTTTGTGTTGATCTCCAACTCTGCATCTTACTACTTATGTTGAAAGTTATCAATTTTATATTAGTTACCCTAGATCATTCAAACACATTTCCCAATGTCAATTTAATTGCAACAAAGGAATCATAAACCCTTAGTGTTTACCTCTCCTATTAGAACTATAACCGAACCTAGTTTATGCTTATAAGCCATGGAGATATGAGATCTTAGTTTACATTACTAGGCTAGGATCTTATTTCGCTCATATCAATATGGCAATATGATAAGGACAAAAGGAAATGCAAATATGGATGTGCTAACATACCATGATGGACAACCCTAAAAGTCCAAAACATCAACAACTTTTAAAAAATAAAGGAAATGACCTAAACACATCCAACACTTACAATTTTTTGCATTTTGCAACCTTTAGCACATGACGAACACACAAGGGATAGCTCAAGGTAGAACTCAGATAAAAAATTAACTCGTGAAAAACCCACAGACTATCTTAAATCAATTATAAAAGGCGCACTAACATAAATCCATTGCAACACATGGGCAAAATATTGTAGATGCACAATTTTCTAGTAGAAGGTGATATGGAGTGATGAGGTTGATAGTATGAGGTTGATAATACCTAAGAGTGATGTCCTTTTATACATAAGCTAGGAACACACTTTGAAAAATTTGATGAAGGATTTGGTACATAAAAACTAGTTGAAACTAAGTAAAAATTTGAATGTTGAAATCTTGGAACTAAACTAGGTCATGTATGTGCTCATAATTTTGACTTGGTATGAGAAATTGATAATCTAAGAGCTCAAAATTGTCTAGATAAGGGTTAAATTTTATTTCTAATGGTCAATTATAAATCAATATTAGTGGAAGTGTCAATCAATCAAAATCTTGTGTTGGGACAATGTACTTATACTTAAGGTAGGTGCATAAAGTAGCGTAAAGGTATGTACTTTTCACTCTTATAATATTAATATTTTAAAATCGATTCTAGATTTTCACAATATAAAATAGGCCTTTAAAACAACCTTTTATTTATGTAATCAAAAAATAATTTCATTTCATTCGTTGTAAAAGATTAAAGTAACATTTTTAGATGAACCTAGGGTAATTGAACATGTGTAATAAATAAAACATACTTAGCCTAGGTGAATCAATGTAATAACCCACTCTACATAACCCAAGAATTTTTGACTATTTTTTTATTTTTATTTTTTTACTTATTTAGTCATTTGTGTTTGATTCAATCGCATACTCTGGGCATCTATCCATTTGGATTAGGCATTCATCCATCTGGGATGAGCATCTAACCATATGGGTTAGGCATCTAACCATACGGGTTAGGCATCTATCCATACGAGACAGGAGGTTTCATCTATCCAATACAGGATAGGCATCTACCCAAATGGGGTAGGCATCTATCCAACTTGGGATAGGAGGTGCTCTGGCTAGAGACTTAGACTCATCGGGACCATTCGGGTCCCGAGTCACTCACTAAGAACTACACTCCTTTAATAGGTGTGCACCGAGGTCGTTGTCCTTAGGAGCAAGTAAAATAATATATTGCAAGCTTGAATTCTGCCTCAAAATTTGGCCTAAAGCCTCGGGAAGTCAAGCAAATCCATACGGGATTCCTTCCGAGTATGCGTTGAATTACTTTTTCTTTTATTACACTTATCTTTCAATTAGGGGACTTCACAATCCATCTACTTTACCAAATCCTAGACCCCATCCCCGAACGCCTGAGTACTAGGGACAACTCCGTCCCCAGACTACCTACATACCCGTTTCGGCACGGGATCAAGGCATAAAGTATGTAGTTCTGTTTTCTAATCTATGGTTTAATGTAAACTATTTTGGTGAGTACACAACCCTTTCTAGGGTCAATGTCCCAAACAGTTTCTTTGTGGTTGCTACCCACAATGGCAGCTTTAAGTAAAGGCTCAGGGTGGCCTATTGCTTGTGGCCTAAAATATCTAGGTCCTAACGCCTATCATAAGCGTCACCCTTGACCCAATTGTCAATTGTCAATAATTATTCGAGATTAAGCCAAGTTTATAAAAGCATTTCACTCAATCAACCCTAAAGGGGTTTACTAAGGTTTAACTAGCGGATGCAAATTCATTCAAAGATTATCTTATTAGATTATCGATCCAAGGGGGATTACCTGCCCCTTGGATTTTAACTTCCAAGTGTCCCTTATTACTCCCCGACAATTTATAGGGACGATGCCACAGACGCCATTGATGCAACTTTATTAGGTGTTAAGTGCAGTAGTTCAACGCAATGGCTTTACCTGTAAGCATGACCCAGAGGCACCATAGATACCGAACGTTGCTAAGGTTTTGGTTTCAACTCCATTTATTTAGTTATCCAACTAGGAAGGAACCATAAGTTCAAGAAAACTTGAATAAAAATTTACTTAACAATTACGAAACCAATAAAAGGAAAATAAATTATTGCTTGACATTGAAAATAAGATATAATCGAAAGGAACATTTGACAAGGATGAAAAATAAATAAATCAACTACCTTGCAGTAACATTCTCGTGAAAATAACTATGATAAAATTCTAATTCTTGAACTAAATACATGAAAATTCCAATTTCTTGAAAGCTAGGATACTTGTAGGAAATAGCTTACAAAATGATTTGAATCACTAACTGTTACACTTTTAATAAGCACTTAATACATGAAAGATATTGAATTGCTTGCAAGAAGGTTACCAACCAATTTAGTGCCTACTTGCTTGAAGGGAAAAGATCTTGATAACCACATTACCCATGTTTGAAATATGAGGTTAGGAGAGAGACAGATTTCTTGCTAATTAACCAATAAGAATAAGGCTCCTAATTAATACCAATCGATCTACCTTTAATCAACCATTATGAATATCAATTTTTTTTTAGTTAACCAATATGAACACAATTGTCAAATAATCCCAATCAATTCACTTTTAATTAACCAATGAAAATAATTCCAATCAATCCATTTTAATTAACCAATATACAAAAAGTTCCTAAGTAATTCCAATTAATCAATATACAAAAAGTTCCCAAATAATTCAAATTAACCAATATACAAAAAGTTCCTAAACAATTCCAATTAACCAATATACAAAAAGTTCCTAAATAATTCCAATTAACCAAAATACAAAAAATTCCTAAATAGTTATAATCTTTGTCTAGTTGCTTTTGAGCCAATGCCAAAACCTTCACAACATTATAAGGAGGTAACTAACTAACCCTCCCACTTGAAGAAATTTAACCCTTGGTTATTTAATAAATTTATCAATCTCAAATTCTTAGATGGGAGCTAAGGTTCGCTCCTAGATCTTCCTCAATTTAATTATTGTTTAATCTTCTAAGTGATCATGGAAAGGGATTCTCAAAACCCATATTAAGGCAAGAATCCAACAATAAGAAATCATAATTCATTCATCTTTGAAGCTAAGTTTCATTAGACATTTACAACGAAAGACGAAAACTTGATTGAGGTTCACAAACTAAGACAAGTCTCATGGTAGAATAATTTCAGATTTGATAATATAAATGATATAACAATATAGATTATACCAAGTAGATTGTATGAAGCTTTATTATGAGGTTCACTCCTACATTAAATGGAATTTCCCCCTTTTACTAATCTTATGTTTTCTTAAGGTTAGAAAATAAATTTGACCAATTAGGTTGACTATACTAAATACCTTGTTTATTTTGCATCTTGGAATCTAATAAAGAGCAATCCAATATTCAACCTACTACTACTAAGAGATTTATATTCAAAATGAGGACTATGGTAACTTCAATTATGCAACTTGCACGATAATCATAAATATGTATTTGGTATGATGACAATAAATATGTAACTTGTATGACATTAAATTTGTCTTTTTCTAATTTTACCCCCTTTTAAAATAATATTGATACTTAGGTAAGAAAGGAAATATCAATCTAAATTCATGAAATAAATGAATCATCCAATTAAATAAATATACTTAGTTAAAATTCATTGTGAAGAATTTAAATTGTTCATTCCTATCTAAGTTTTCCAATCACTTGACAAATGATTTCCCATTTATCTAATCTAGATTCAATTGTTGGGACCTATTTCCAATTTTAATCCCCTTTAGAATTTACAAATAGTGATACAATAAAATTTGATAAATTAACAATCCTTTTTTATGTATGCATTTTCATATTATTGAAATTAATAATTACAACAAATTATTAAAATCAGTGTTAACATAATCTTATTATATTAATATTATTAATAAATTATTATATTTTTATTTTATTTAAAAGCTATTAATACCTAATCTTACTTTGATTAAGTTTTATTCATGGAAATAATAACTACTGATTTATTTATTAGTGGTTAAATAAAATAAAAATATAGATAATAGCTGTATGATGAAATTACAGTTACAGAGAATGATTTTCTGGAGGCATCAACAAATTTCGCATATTCCTGAGATGCATTTTTTTTAAAAAAGTTTTATTTACAGAGAATGATTTTCGGGAGGCATCAACAGATTTCACATATTCCTGAGATGCATTTTTTTTGAAATTTTTTATTTACAGAGAATGATTTTCGAGAGGCATCAACAGATTTCACACATTCCTAAGATGTATTTTCTTTTTTGAAAAGGTTTATTTACAGAGAATAATTTTCCGAAGACATTGATATAAAACAATAATTTAAGAAAGGGTTTATTTAAAACAATGATTTTCTAGAAACATTGATATAAAACAATAATTTAAAAAACAGATTTCTTAGAAAGGAAAATTTCAAAGAAAATACTTTACACAAGGCACCAATAATTTGTTGAATAGATTTTTGAGAGAGAGTAGTTTTATTTTATTCTTATAGAGAATATCAAATACATTTGAAAATTTCCTTTCCTACAATCACAAAGAAGTAGACTACTCACAGAGGGAAAATAAGGGAACAAAAGAAATACACAATTGATCAAACCCTCATTCAAAGAGAAATAAGCTTCTGGTGCACAACTTTATAATCACAGAGAGGTAGAAAGAAAATTTCACTATTAAGGAATAAGTTTTTCATTTGATTGATCAAACCCACGGGTGAGTGAAAGATTAAATCACAAGAAAGAAAAAGAATAAAAATAAGAAGCAAGATTCATACACAGGAAATTAATTTTTTTATTCACAGGAAAGAAAAGAATAAAACAAGAAAACAAGATTCATGCACAGGAAATTAATCTCTATTCACAGAGAGAAGAATTAATTCTTGGAAAAAAATAACTAAATAGGAAAAATAGGATTTTTGCACAAATCTAGACTTAAATAGAAAAGAAAGCAAAAGCAAGATCTCTTTCCTTCTTTTTCCCTAAAGAAAAATAATTAAATAAATATATATCCTTCCATGCGTTTTTAAGGAGAAAAGGTTTACTTTTTTTTTCTTCTTTCTTTTTGAAATAACAAATACAGAGAAACAAAAAGCCCTAGACAATCTATATAGTTTAAATATAGTTCACACGTGTCACACATTGGATTAGCAGAGACGACACAAGTTCAAAGTCAAATATTCATTCATGTAACATAATTTCGTCACTTTCAACCATGAAGCGATATGAATAATGAATTAAAAGAGATCCTTAATCTAAGAGTGATAAGTTGGAAGATGCAAGGAGATAAGATATTAGCACTTATAAGAGATTAAATATACAACACTTCGATTCAATTTTGCAGTTGTGATTGAATCCTGGTGGAAAACTAAAATCTATATCAAAATACCTAAAATGGGAGACGCAAAGTATTAAGGCAGATCAACGATCGGGTTTCTAGGAGCGGAAGGCGAGGTTTCAGAGGCTTCTGCAGTAAGATTGGAGGTTCAGTTGTAGTGGGTTGTGAATTCCAAGGAAGAAGGTCAAGGGCTCGCGATAGCAGAGCAGAGCATTTCATGCCTTTTTTCCCAATTTCTTATTCAAAAAGAATCCAAGCACGAACATGGAGGAATAGAAGGAGCGAAACGGAAGAGATGATAACGCAGGAGTGGGAAGTGCAGAGCAGAGGTGGTGATAGCAAAGAAGCGAGAGGTGCAGAGCAGAGGTTGTGTTGTGGGCGAATGGGAGAAGCAAAGGAGAGGAATAATTTTTCTTTTTTTCAGAGAGGAGCTCGGCTGGGACTGCGAATTTTCAGGATTGCGAACCTATGTAAGGATTTTGCAGAAGTGAAAAGCCTGCGATGAGCAACGTGGACACCTCAACGATGATGTGGAGGAGATAATCTTCTCCACGTGGTTTGCCTTCTTATCTCTGTGCTTTCATTAATCTGCATTTACTTTGATTTAATTTTGTCTAGTATCTGAATGTACTTGATCTGCATCTCAACCTAACCCTTAATCACACCTCCCTGGTCACTCGTGCGACCCATCTGTGGCCTCTGATGGAACTAGAGTCGGATGGCAGTGCCTTTAATTCCCCTAGCCCTATCGATCAGGTCCATTCCAACCCAAAAACCTTTTCCAAGACCGTTGCTCCGTCTGCTCATGGAGTCCACCCTAGTGCAAGATTTTTTAAGACTCCTGGAGGTGAATGACTCGGTGAGGAAGGTAAGAGCCCTACCATGCCCTTGAATTCTTTCTGCATTTTTCCAAACGATGAGATGTTGAAAGAAATTGTTTCCGAAAAATCTAGGTTAAGTGATACTGCCATTTTCTTTGCTTGTGTTAATATTGAGAAATGCCTGCCTGGGAAATTCCTAGATGATTGGTTTCATAATCTCTGGAATTTGAAATTAGGGCTTAAGATTTCATTCTGTAGGCAAGTCCAGAAAGGTCTTTATATTATCTTTTTTAATAATCATGAATCCCAGGTTGAAATCCTTAAACGACAATACTGGACTGTCGGGAACACCTCCTTTCGTGCCCTAGCCTGGTCTTCAAAGGCCGTCAATGAGGAAGTTCTTGCGTTATCAAACCCTAGATGGGTCATTCTTAAGGATGTCCTTCCCTTCCTTTGGCGTTTTCTTCCCCAGGTATTGGAAACATTTGGGAGAATAATTCGGGTTGATGAAACAACGCGTTTAGTCCCTAACCTTGATGCAAGAATACTTATCTCCATCAAACTTGGGGTCAACATCCCTCCACTTCTAAACCTTAACATCGGTGAGGAAACGTTTGTTTGCCCCGTTGAAATACTTGGAGGACTAAACGCCTGTTTTTTGTGCAAAAAAGAAGGGCATCTTCGGAAGAACTTCCCAATCATTAACCGCAGGAAGCAAAAGAATAACACTAACCTAGTAGGAGCATCTGAAAACCCTAGCACCGATAAGGAGTCGATCCCAAACCCAAGCAACCCTCATTCCGCTGGAAACAATACTAACCCTAAAGATAATCCCACCTTAAGTTCGACTCCTGGCCTCATCCCTGTTGAACTAAATCTAATGAATGTTGACTCCACTACCAAACCCCTCAACCCTACTTCCGTTCCCACCAAAATTTTTGAGGGTTCGCCTTTTGACTGTTTTCAAATAGTCACATCAAGAAAGCAAAGACGAAAGAATGCCCATCAACTCGCCTTGAATGAAATCCGAGCTGGTGATCAAATTGCCAATTAGTTGACAACCACTAACAAATACCCCATCGTGACGAATGATGACATAATAAATGCTTCACAAACTCCGACCACCTCCTTGGTTAAAAATATGGTTAAAATTTTAGAGAAGTCTGATCGCGGTGCTAGTGATGCTAGCATGAGTGATAATTCTGCGAAAATGATGCTCAGGTTCGGGACCCCCAAACGATCTGATTTCTCATTATTTGGAGAAGTTACCCCAGATGTTAACACCTCCAACCCCGCGACAACATATATGCTAAATGAAATAGAGGATAACCATATTATTGAAGTTATCTATGCTAATAAGGGTCTAGAAGACATTAAGTCTAGCTCAATGCTCCTTGGCTTTCCAGGCTCCCAAGTGCCTGGGTCGAACATTGTAGAAACTGCAGATGGTAAAAATGAGCCAACTGAGCTTAGTGAGGAAGATGATGACCTCATGAAAGGTTCCTCCATGGCTAAAAAGAAAGGCAGACCTGTTGGTTCCAAGAATAATAAAAAGTCTGGAGATCAAAATGGTCTCCCAAACAGTCCCACTTAATCCTCTTTTCTCATGAAATATATCTCATGGAATATTAGAGGCTTGGAGTTGCCTTATAGGAAGTTTGTAATTAAAAGGTTTCTAAATTGTCATAAACATCTAGACTTTTTGATGCTTCAAGAGCTTAAATCCGTTGAGTTCTCCCTTGACACTACGCTTGATTTTATTTGGAGAGATGCGATCAAAATATGCACCAATCATCCTAAGGGAAAGGGTGGAGTTGGTCTCCTCATTAACCCTAAGTGGGAAAATCACATTAGGGATAGGGGCGTCTCCCCATGTAACAGAGTGGCTTGGGCCTCCTTGGATATTAGAGGCTCCTGTTTTGGGGTATGTTCTATATATGCACCTAATGATCATAGGGAAAGAGTGTCCCTCTGGAATTGGCTGGCAACCCTTCCGAGTATCCCCTAGGTCATGGCTGGAGACTTTAACATGATTGAAAAACAAGATGACAAGGTCGGGGGTATCCCTTTCGAATGAAAGTGCCAAGAGAAACCTCACTGGGATAGGTTTAAACAACACATGCAGTTATTTGACCCCCTTGAGGGCAGCAAATCTGAATCCTCTGCCCTATGGTACACTTGGTGCAACTTTCAGCAAGGCCCCAGCCGAATCTACTCCAGATTAGACAGGTTCTATGTTAATAAAGATTTCTTCTCCTTCTCCCCTAACCACTTGGGGAACTCGGTGGCTGTTTTGCTAGTGACCTTATCCGACCATTTCCCTATCATTGTTGTCATCAATACTAGAAACTCCATCCCTAACAACAATCCTTTCAATAAGAAGTTTATCCTAAATACCTCCCTGCTAAATGACAAGGATGCCCTAACTGCCATTAGAATGGTTAGACTCTTTAACATGCACTCTCAACATCCCCAATCCCACACCCTCAAATGGAACAAAAACATCTCCTCTTGGCAGAAAATATTCCAAACCATTGGCCAGAAGAAAGCCAAGGATCTCAGGTTTGTGGAAAAAACTCTCACTAATCGGCTCCACTCCTTGGAGCATGAAATACAACTACATCCTTCCTCCTCTGTCCTAGTGGAATGGGTCTCTCAGGCTAGAGACATTCTTAGGAAACATCAACAGGTCAAAATCAGGGGTGCCTTCATCAAAGCCCGTAATCATTGGTTCAAATTTAGAGACAAAGGCTCTAAAGTCTTCTTCAATCTCCTTAAACAAAAACAAAATAGAGAAAAAATTGACAGAATCATAGTTGAGGATAAGGAACTCCTGAACATCAATGAGATCAAAGATGCTTTTGAAATGTTTTATAAGACCCTCTTTACCTCAGAGGATAGTGAAGCCTCAAAAGATGCTAGAAATAGGTGTAGTAACATTATCCTAAGAAGGATCTCCGAGAATGAAGCTCTCCCTCTCAAGACCAAAATTTCTATGACAGGAATTGTTGATGCCATTAAGGCCCTTAAGGATGATAAGGCCCCAGGCCCTGATGGACTTCCTGCTGAGTTCTACAAAACCAATATTGAGTGGGTCACCAAAGACCTATATGACATATACACTGAAGCATTTGATAATGGCACCCTTGGGGAGTCCATCAATAGGGGCATTGTTAAACTTATCCCAAAAGACGGGGACAGAGCCCTCATAAAAAACTAGAGGCCAATTACCCTCCTTAACGTTTCCTATAAAATCATGGCCAAAGCCTTAGCCTCTCGCCTTGAGAAAATCCTTCCCAAGTTCATCTGCTCTACCCAAACAAGATTCATTAAAGGTAGGTATATCTTGGAGAACCTTGTCACTAGCTGGGAATCTATGGAATGGGCCAAGACCTCAAATCAAGATACTGCCATGTTCCTTGTGGATTTTGAGAAAGCCTATGACAAGGTGGAATGGGATTTCATCCTTATGATGCTCAGAGCCTTCAGTTTCCCTAGCGAGTTCTGTAAATTTGTTCAAATTCTCCTCAAAGATGCCTCCACCCTGGTTGAAGTTAATGGGTCACTCTCCCAGCCTATTCCTCTTTCTAGATCCATTAGACAGGGTTGCCCCCTTGCCCCTACTCTATTTGTCATTGCCTCAGATGCCCTCTTTTACCTCCTAAGAGATGATACCCTATCCCCTAAAGTTCATGGCATTAAGATGCCAAATGACTCTGAATTGCTCAACATACAGTTTGCTGATGACATCGCTCTCTTCCTGGAGCTCTCTAGGCATAACATCAACTCCCTTAATAAAAAACATGCAACCTTTGGCAGAGCCTCTGGTGCTCGTATCTCCAATTCCAAATCTATTCTGCTTGGGTGGAAAGAGGAACCCTCGGACTGACTTCAGTAGTTTGGATACTCGTGGGGAGGACCCAATAAAATAGTCAGATACCTTGGTATCCCTTTTTCTGTCTCTCCCTCTCTCAAATACATGTGGATTTGGGTCAAAGAAAAGATTGACAAAAAACTTAACAAATGGGACAATAGGTTCTATCCTTGGCTAGTAGGATCCAATTCTGCCAGAAGATCCTCTCCTCCTATAGTTTATACTACTCCTCTGTCTAGATGTTCAACAACTACCAAATTTATGAGATCCAAAAATCTATCAGGCGCTTCCTATGGTCTGATGGTAAGGGTAAAAGAAAGGCCCACGCAGTCAAATGGATCTAGTGCCACATAGATAAGAAACTTGGTGGGCTGGCACTTAAGGATCTCAGAACGCAAATAATTTCTCTGGCTACCAAGTAGATATTTCATGCCTTGGAAGGACAAGAACCCTGGAAGATTCTTGTCAGAAATAACATACAAAATGGCATCCCCAAGTCTGCTAAATCTTGGAAAGCCCTCCCCTTTAGTGATCTGGTAGCAGGCGGATTCTCTATGTTTGTTCAAGGAACTTGGGTGTTTAAGTCCATCTGGAAAGCCTGGGAGCATGTGCGTAAACTTATTGCCAACTCTAATATTGACTGTAATAACACCTTGCATGGGGAAAGGTCAATACGGTGGAACCTCTACCATAACTCTAAACCCCTTGCTTTAACCCAAGGATGCTCTGCTAGGTGTTAGTATAATAAGGGCATTAAATATCTCATGGACATCTTGGAACATGATAATCTCATCAGCTGGGAGGATCTTAGCAATAAGTTTGGCCTCCCTGCCTCGCATAAGAGAACCTACAATATGATTAAAAACGTCTGTCCTAGATCTTCCTAGGAACACTGATGTAGACAGTCATAGATACCTCTCATTCCAATGGAAGGTTGGCTCCCTCCTCTCCAAGGTCAAAGCCAAATCTATTTACAAACTGCTCACTCATGATACCACGGTGATAGATCATGTTAACTCCCTCTGGTATGTTGACCTTAATACCTCTGCCTGGCAGAAAACGTTTGAGAAACTATGGAAGTCCCCCATCCCCCCTAAAATCAAATGCTTTAGGTGGCAACTAATGCTGGATAGACTGTCTATTAGGAATAACCTTGCTGCCTTCAACCTATGCTCTGTATGTAGGAAGCCTGAGACTATGTGACACATCTTTTTTTATTGCATTTTTGCCAGAGAGGTCTAGTTGATGTTTGGAATCTCCATTACTGAACATGTTTGTACTCTTGATATTATTACCGGATTCATTTATGGCCTCAAGAAGGATGCTAACTTGTTCTGACATATTCTCTTCTTTCATACTTTGGTTTATTTGGAAACTTAGAAATGAGGAAAAATTCCAAGGTATTGATAGGACTCTTACTGGGTTTTTTAAGAAACTCACACGTTATAAAATTGCTGTGCAGGTATGTTTTTTGATGAATGTTGAGAGGGAGAAGCTGTTGCGTTTCCTCAGGGATGGCTGGGCAACCATGTTCATATATGAGATGAAGGATGGCTTTGAATGGGCTAGAATTGTAGAGAACCAGACTCCATTCGACGAGGCTCTAAAGAAGTTGATCAAGGAACTCAGGGACAACAGAGGTCCCTACTTTGATAAGTTCAAGATGTTTACCCAGGTCCTGGAGCGGAAGAAGGTGGTGTGGATGGAAGGCCCACAAGGATGGACAACATGGTTGGAAAACCACGATGAGATTCTACAATAAGTGTTTAGTAGCTCTTTAGTTGATGTTTATGGATCATTGTATATACTCTCTCTCGTAACTTTTTTTTGGGTAGGAGGATGTCTATGTCAGTCAGATAATCTCTCTGGTTGATGGCTGAGGCTTTGCCTCCCATGCTCGTTTTTGTATAAACTCTCCTTATTTTGGTCTCTCGATATTTAATATAAAAAAAACAAACAACAAATACATATATATATATATATTCTTTTTTTGAATTAATAGAATTTCCTTTATTAATTTTTCTAATTAACTAAGATGGTAGATATTTTATATGAAATAAATTCTAAGAGAGAAAATAAACTATTTCTTGCAAAATACAAAGTTCACTTATGTCAACTAAAAGAATGCAAAGAGAGGAGAACCTGGATACTCGAAGCTCGATGTAGAATCCCCTCCAAATTCTTCAAGCTAGCCTCCATTGATCCTTCCAAGCAACTTTGTGAAATTTCTTGAAAACAACTACTTGACAATCCTACAATGAAATGTGACTCAAAGAGAAACCTACTACTTTCAATAACTTGAGAAAAGTTCTTTCTTCAAAATAACCAACCCCCTCTTTTCGAAAACTTGCATACATTTTATAGAAAAGATCCCTCAATTCCACTATCAAGAGAATTAATTGAAAGAAATGATTCTTTTCCAATATTGGATCCATGCAAAATTGATTAATATTTTAGTGGGGGGAGTTACATGCAAGGAAATTAAGGAATGAAGATTCCTCTAGAAGCTTCTAATTTCTCCTACAACATGTGCTAAATAACATATTGAGAAAATAAATTATTTTTAAATTAATTTATCGCAAAAGTGATTGTTGTCATAGTGGGGGTTACATTTGACCATGCATTTAAAATTCAAATTTGAATTCTCCTCCATTTTATCAAAAATAAATTTTGTAACTCCTTTGTCATACAAAGAACTATGAATAGAATTATTCTTGTCATAGAATAATTTATAACTCCCATGTCATATATTTGCTAAATATAATATTTATTCTTTGATATTTTGAATTTGAAAATTGCTTTTCTAGAATCTTCTTATTTCTCCTACACCATGTGCTCAATTAGAATATTGAGGAAATAAATAATTTCCAAGTAAATTATGACCTCACGAGTTTGTCACCACTATTTAATTCTTCTTTTTATTTAAAAACTTCAACCTCATTTCAATTTATCTTTTCTTTCTAACATTACTCATAAAATAATAATAATAATAATAATAATAATATTAGCAAGTCATATCAAGTTCCAAAAAGAGGGTTATGACAATCAAACCTAGGTAAATATAGAATAATAACTATTATTTTAGGAAATTAAATGTGTATTTAAGTTTTGAATTAATAATGAAATATAGGCACTAATAATTTACTCAATTTGTTCAACATGATATCAAGAGTTAATGATCTTGGAGTGTTGATTATTTTTGAACCTTGCATAAACATAAAAGTCTTTGTGGGTTGATCCTATGACTTGGGGATTGATCATGTGCAATATAAATTTGATCTTTAGGGCATGCTTTTAATTTGGTGGAATGCATACTACTATGATTTGGCTAACATGTAACAACTAGTGACATTTAGAAATACTTTAGAGAGATTGCTGACTTATGAGGCTTCGTGTTCTCCTCAATCAATCCCCTTAAATGACCAAACTTTCAACCACACACAAGTATTGGTAGACAACAAACAAGTATGCAATGGTCTAGATGCAAATACTTAATCTTTTTGGTGCTCCAAGTCTAGACATTCCTAGGAATGCTCCTTGTAATATGGGCAATGCTTGATGATTCTATAATACTTAAATGATTACCATAAATGTTTAAAAAATGTCTAAATGAATATCTTAAATACTAAAACATAATGAATTATCACACAAATGTATATGGAGTTGGCTCCTAGTGGTCAATAGAAAAAGGTAAGAGCTAACAATATGTATATTAAGTTAGAACCTTGATGATTCTATAATACTCGGATGATTATCATAAATGTTTTAAAAATGTCTAAATGAATGCCTTCAAATACTTAAGACAACGAATTATGGCACAAATGTATATGGAGTTAGCTCCTAGCGATTAATGAAAAAAGGTAAGAGCTAACAAGTCAGATCCGCCTCTTATGAGATCATTCTAATGTGTCACATACATAATCTAAGATGAAAAATACCAACTTTCTGAAATCAAGAATAAATATCTAAAAATATAGATTAAAAATAAGATAAATATACTTCTTATTAATTAATATACAATTATATTAAAACATTCCAATATAAACCCAAAACTAAATGAAAAATAACAGAAATCCCAATCACATTACCAGAGGTGGGAGATGGCCACCGTCTTAGTGAATGTCCAAATTCCACGTCATCGCTTAATCTCCTGTCTGATTTTTCGATGTTAGTAATT
This sequence comes from Cryptomeria japonica, assembly GCF_030272615.1. Lineage (NCBI taxonomy): Eukaryota > Viridiplantae > Streptophyta > Pinopsida > Cupressales > Cupressaceae > Cryptomeria > Cryptomeria japonica. The sequence goes on from NC_081407.1 coordinate 689,621,954, forward strand.
TAAAAGTGTGGGCACCCCACTGCAATGGGGAAGAGGTTAAATTAAAAAATCCAGTCATGGACGCAGTCATAAGCATTTGGCGCCCTCTTTTCAATCAGAGACGTTCATTACATCCTCACCTCACTTCACTGCGGCTGCTCTCAAAAACGCGATGTAGCAGAAGACGCGGAGTGGCCTTTGCTCGCAGCGGAAACGTTCTTGAAGAAGATCAATCACAGTTAAAACAAATCGACGGAGTACCTGCACGCCCCAAAGATTTTCCGGGTATTTAAGCTCAAATCAGCCGCCCTTCAAACTTTTCAAACATTAGAATAGGAGAATTTTTTTTTAATAAAATCAGGCTTAGGCGGGATCCATGAGGAGTTTCGTCTCATGAATTTTAGAACTTAAATTTTTAAGCTAAATTATAATACAAAATTCATGGGACCAGCTTTAAAATTTTCCTAAAAAATCTCAGCAACTTCCTCTAATTTTTAGGAAGCCCCCTCCATAGGACCCAGCCTTACACTATGTATGTAAGAACTCACACCTGGTGGACTCTAACCAACCACGATTTTCTGCCTTTGTTTGGTTTTTCAATGTTTTCAGTGTTTGGGTTTTGCTTGAGTTTTCAATGATGTTTCACCAAGGAATAAAGGAAGTGCAAATAACATATGCCAATGATCAAATATGATTGGTATGCTGATAGTACTATGAAGGCTGGAAAACAAATCCGTAATATCCTTTACAAGGAACAAGAGACTTTAATACAGATTTATCTTTTACATTTCATGAAATTATGAGTTCATACGGGAAGTATGCAAATCTGAACCCTTAACAGCAATGACTGGAACAACAATTATTTCGTGGATTTTCTGAGTGAAGGCATGACTGTCACAAACTAGATTAACTCAGAATTTGAACAGCACTTAAAAGACTCAGTCAAGAACATTATTCACACACAGCCATGGTAAGATAGCACCCAGAAATGTACACAGCAGTAATTCTGGACTTATTTCAGTCAATAATAGGCATGGTAACAAAAGGTAAATACCAGTTTATGATCTCCAACTGTGATTATGTGGTAACAACAGATTATAATTGCAGAATAAAAGATTTCTGATGATATTTAGAAGCTACAACAGATCAGAAATAAGCTACAGAATGTCTGAAACAAAGCGTCCATAACATGATCAAACTGGTCTTCAACCTTGCATTCATTCTGATTAGTAATAATGGCACTAATTCGATAGTATGATATCCTTAGAACTTACACAGCAATCATTGAACATTTACCAAATTGATTACAAGTCTGAAACAAATTAAAGTAAGCAAACAGAGTGCATTGAGAACCTGATTTAATCCGCTAGGACTGGAGAATAACACCCAGAACTCCAATGCAGGTCAGAAAAGAGACTTTGCATGGGAAAGAGTAAAACTCAAGCATCTCACTGTAACAATCACTGTAGCGATTTTACTATTCACGTATCATTGTAGCGTTTCACTATTCACGTATCGCTGTAGCGTTTCACTATTCACACGGGTACTATTCATGCGAGTACTGTAGCAGTGGATGAAAAAACTTGCAATCTGCTCTTAAAACCTTGAATAATTTGTTGATAATCTCTCCCAACAAGAATGATATAACTCCATGTGCCAAAGAAGGATGATTCACAACCAACTATAAATGTTCTTCAACAATAAACTTCAAACCCTTGTAGAAAACTTCACCAATTTGCACAAATGAAAGAACTGAAGTATTTTTTCTCACAACTGCAATAATTCAGGTGTTATTTCACACCTTCAAAATTGCTATCAATAGGAAGCTTTCGTTTCCTATGATCAAAGAAGAAAATTGCGAAAGCCCTAGGCTCCACAATAAAAATCAATCAATATACTATTCATCAACTAGATGCCGAGAATGAACTCTTGCCTTTCCTTTTATTCTTTCCTTAAGAGAGCTCAAACACCTTCCTGGCCAATGTGGGATAAAAGATTTATTCCCACATTAAATTATTCACTTAACGCACTTTATTATATTAAAGTGACTTTATTATTATAAAGTTACTTTAGAACTTTATAATAATATTAAAATATTAAATAAATCACTTAAGTCACTTAAACTTTAATATCTCTTGATGTACTTGTCTGATTGCTAAGCCGTCTGAGCCAGGAGTCGACTCTCCCTGTTCTCCATGTGATTGGATGCCTGTCTAAAAATAGAAACCCTAAATAGTGACTTACTATAAATAGTAAGTATGTGGAACTGAGTCTAGAAATAGCTGCAAAGGCCCAATCAAGGTCGACACTGCCAATAAGCTCTGCTCAGGTGTCTTTCTATTAATAGGAACCCTGACTCTCCCAAAATAGTAACTTACTATAAATAGTAAGTGTGCCAATCTGAGTCAAAAAACCTGTGCAAAGGCCAAAACCTGAATCCAGCTGAAGAATAATGTCTCTAATCACCAAGTAACTGCCACACGAGGTCCTCTATCAATAATTGTTAGCCTATGAGGGTCAAATGATAGGCTAATTCTTACAAACTCTGATGCTCGCAAAATGGGGACATTACAATGTATTAAGGCCAAACGTTCTCTACATTGAATTCAAATTTTTGTGCAAAATCAAGGTTTAATGCAGTAAATTTTCTTTTATATATAGACTGCGTTTAAGTCATTTAAAAAAAATTGTACAATAATAAGTTTAGTGGTAAACCGTGGGCTTCCTCTATCTCTAGTGTATATGTATATTTGTATATATAATGTGTGTACATGTACACATGAATGATTTTAATTATGTCTATAAAATCAAACAGTCCGATGGGACCATAATTGATTAGTGTGTTCGCGTGAGACTAATATAAGGTGTGTATATGTACACGTGAATGATTTCAATTGTGTCTATAGTTGATGGGATCATAATAGATTACATTGGGTGTTTGTGGGTGTCAAACTTCTATGCAATAAATTCAAATGTTTGTATTAAATCAGATTTTAATGCAGTAAACCTTATTGCATATAACGCGTTTAAGGTAATTTATTTCTATACTAAATTTAGTTTCTATGTGGTAACTGTCGCCTCCCTCCACCCCCACTGTATATTTCTATATGTACAATATGTGTGATAAATGAAATGATTGATTTTAATTATGTCTATAAAACTGAAGGGTTTATGGGATCATAATAGATTACATTGGTTGTGTTTGTGTATGTGCGTTCATGAATCAATTAATATGATTTTAATTGTCTATAAGACCAAATAGTTTATGGGATTACAATAGATTACATGGTGTAAGCTTTGGCTGAAAAACCAACCCAAAATGCAAATGAATGAAGGAAAGCAAAGCTAGAAGTCAGAAATAAGACGGAATAAACTGTATTCTATTCAATAAGAATGCAAAGCATACAATGTAAAATGAGATATGTTATGTTACAAGATACCTTGTTTATATAGGCAAGGTAAGAGATAGGATTAGACAAGATCATGAGAAATGTCTTAATCCTATGACATGAGACAACTGACATAACAAATATTAAATTAGCACTTGCATCAAAAAGAGGTGCAATGGTTATGTCGATAGTAAAATACAGATGAATTATTGAGATGAAGAGGTTGTTGTCACATTCATTATTAGAGAAATGAATAGAGTCAATCAATTTATATAATTATAAATTTGACAAAAATGTTTATAATTAAATATATAAATACTTTATTGAACAAATGATACAAACTATCTGATGAGGTCTTCAAATTAGGTACAAGTGAAACTTGCAGTAGAGGAGTCACTCATGTCATGATGCACTTGTACTTTAATTAGATTGATATTGTATGGAATGAAATGTATATCTTGAGTCAATAGCGATGTAATTCATTTCAGGAGACTAGATTTCTCATCAAGCTATATTAAACTTTTGCGTAAAGCTTAGACTCAAAGAAAAAGTATTGACAACTATTTTATCAACTGATTCATCAAGAATGCCTATGATGTCCATGCAAAAGAGTGTTGAGCATGTGCTGATCTAAAGGAAGGCATGTAAAATTTGACCCCACCAAAATTCCAAACAATTCACAAACTTCTGTTTCCTATATAAGCTCCAAAATGTGTTCAAAATAGCATTAGAACATAGAGAACAATCAATTCCCTTGAAGGAAAGGCTAAAAATTTAACCTTTTGCTTAGTCTAGGTGTAGGAAATAAACTACTTCAAGCCTTTCTCTAAATGCTGGAGATACTCATGATTAATTATTACCCTGTGGTTTTGATGTGTCAATATAAAGTGAGTTAAACAACACAAAAAGGGTCTTCATGTATTTCATTTAAGATCTTATGGTTTACATATTTCTGTAGTCATTTCCCACTAACAAGATTTGCTGCAAGCATCAATGTGAAGTTGCATCATCGGTGAAATTCATACACAATTTGAAGTAAGGTACTTTTGTTTTTTGGAAAAAGAGGTAAAAATTTATTGAATTAGAAAGCGCAGCACAAAGCAAAGGGTTGATAGACCCATAAAGAAAGCACAACCCAAAACAACATCACCAGGGTGACCATAAATAGATCAAAGCTAATCCATCATAGCTTTCCTAATAATCTCCTCAAACTCAATGGCATACTCCGGGGGCAGCTGGCCTCACTCACGAATATCCCACACGTCCATTCGTTCATAGGCTAACTTAGCCAAATATTCAGCTGCCATATTCCACTCCCAGGGAGCATAGCAAAAAGAAACCGATTCAAAGAATTCCCTCAAACTAAGAATCTGTCTACCAACTATGGTCAGATGCCACTCCATACACTTGTTGATGTGTTTTTCATGCACATGCGAACACATAATAAAATACCAAGGTATCTTATCTTCTCTTGAACAGAGTTTCCCCGAATGCTGAAGATTTCGCTTAAGGATCAATCGAGGCAACTCCAAGGTTCTTATATGTAGGGTCTCTACGTGTGGATAAGCTCAATTTGGTCCGATGTGATTATGCTGGAATCACAAGACGACTTACATTCGAATGCCTGAGCATCTAATTTGCTGGAACTCAAGTCCTATCTACTAGCTGAAAGATAAAGAAACATCAAAAGATATAGGGCTCAGAAAGTCTACTCTAAGACCTAGAATGCAAGAAGATGGATGAACAACTAGGTGGAGTCCTACTGGGCTAGGTCTTACCATCAAACTGAACAATTCAACACCAGCTCAGTGCGATCTTCTAGGGTAGTTCTGAAGATGTTCAAATCATCATTGTCAAACACTGATCACCATTCAAGTTAATGCATGAACAATAGATGCGTAACGACTCGAGATTAAGCTCATTCGATGCTAGTTGACCACGCAGGGCGCACTTACAATCGGCAAGAGGCTAGTGGTTTGGACTAGGCGGATTCCACGCGAGTATATTCAATAACTTCCTTCATTCAATCTAATTATTTACCATCTAAGAATGAAGATTCAACAAGAGACCATGCATATTGCAAAGACAACACACTTCATCATAACTTCAATGAAAAATGAAGTTCATTTACAATCAAGGCAACAATTCCTTGCCTTCTCTTCCTAATCTACTCTGATTGCTATTCTATTCACTATTCTAGCTACTAACTCTTAGCTATTAATCTCTATTAACCAACTATTATCTATTAACCTTTACAAATGAAGAGCTTGAGCCTTTTATAATGCTCTCAATACAATTCAATGGCTTAGTTCAATTTAAGATCAATGGCCAAGATTTTACAATGAAAACCCTAATTAGGGTTTGTTACAAGAAACTCTCCTTAGCCAATGAGAAAATTACATTCCATGAATGTGGACCAATAGATATCAGGGGTAGGTGCCTCGAAGTTTGTGCCATCACTGGTGAGTCAAGTACATTGAATCTGGACATGCTGAGGTGGAGCTATCTGACTGGAGGAATAGTGACTGGGATGCCACCTTGTTTGATACTTGCTCATATCTCTTTTGTTACTCAATTTGGTGATGCTAAGAAGCTAACTTTGATTAACTCTTCTAAAACTATCTGCCCCTTAAACGTTCCTTTGCACTGACCTCGGTTGATCGTCCTCTGTCCTTGATGTACTTGATGAATGATGTACCTTTTGACTCTCATATGTTTGATGAAGCCTCCTTATGGTCAGATCACTCCTTAGTAGCCCACTTCGCCTTGAAATGCTTATAGGATCTTTCTTTTGATATCATGCGATCTTTTTGAGGATAGTTCGCTCTATTGCTTGCGACCCTTTGAACACTTGAAGTCTTCCAACGCTTTCCTCAAACACTTGAAGCCTTCCAACGCTTTAAAAGCATCTTGAGTTCTCCTTCATGCATTTGAAGTGTCCTTAATGATGATGAAACTTGAGTAGGTCTTCCTTGTCCTGGCCTGATCCTCCTCCATCTTGATTTTATTAATCTGCAAAACAAACAAAGGATGATTAAGTATACATGATATATTTGTTATAACATGATATTTCTCACCTTAAATCATCAACAAGAAGGCATTAGAATGAAATTCGCTCAGGATCCTCTCCAGGGACAAGCCCTATAGTGAAATTCGCTCTGGACCCTTTGGAAGGGTTAGGAGCGAAATTGGACAAAGTTGCTCAACTAGACCTCATTTTCAACCTTACCTTACCAAGATCAAATCATTCGCCTCCAAAATTGTTTAGGAATGGGTTTTGCTCAAGGACTTAGTCAAAACTTTAGATCTCCTAGGAATTTCGCTCTGGACCCTTTGGAAGGGTCAAGAGTGAAATTTGCATTTTAGCTCAATTTTCATCATTTCTTTGCCTCAAATCTCTTCTCAAGGCAAGAATACATCAATCTTACGCCATAGGGACAAACTCTAGGCTTCAAACAAGGGGCAAAATAATGTTTTAAGAAATTTCGCTTTGGACCTTGGCCAAGGACAGGACCTATAAGGAATTTCGCTTTGGACCCTTTGGAAGGGTCAGGAGCGAAATTTGTGATTTAGCTTCAATTCCATCACTTCATTGCCTTAAATCACCTTTCAAAGGCAAGTACATATCAATTCTTTCCCAACCATGCCTTAGAAATCAAGATCTTGGCTTGAACAAGGAGGAAATAGAGGTTTTAGGAGATTTCGCTCTGGAACCTTTGGAAGGGTTAGGAGCGAAATTTGCATTTTAGGACAAATTCTTCACATTTTGTGACCACAACTTACTCAAATGCATGCCTAAGGATGCCTCTAAGTTCAATACACCTTAATCAACATTAGGCTTGATGCAAAATTGGGAGCAAAAGGAGTTTTTAGGAATTTTGCTCTGGACCCTTTGGAAGGGTTAGGAGCTTGAAAATTTTTCGCTCTGGACCCTTTGGAAGGGTCAGGAGCGAAATTTGCATTTTAGGACAAATTCTTCCACCTTTTCACTCCTCAATTGCTTCCAAGGCATGATGACATCCTAACTAAGGTTTCAAGGCACAAAATTTAGTTCAAATTTGAAGCAAGGGGAGGATTCTATAAAATTTTGCTCTGGACCCTTTGGAAGGGTTAGGAGCGAAATTTGTCTTTTACCCTCAAATCCATCATTGCTTTTACTTCCATTCAGTTCCTAAGGCAAGTATATATCCATCCTCTCTCCACCATGTCCTAGGAACAAAGATCTTGGCTTGAACAAGGAGGAAAATAGTGTTTTAAGAAATTTCGCTTTGGACCCTTTGGAAGGGTCAGGAGCGAAATTCTTCCTTAGGCTCATTTCACACTTCTTTTCTCCTTTCTTTGCCTTGAATTTAACTTGTCAAACCTCCTTCTATCACCATCAAGTCAATTCGCCATCTATTTAGCTTAAAACAAGGTCCTTTTAGCGCATTAGGCAAAATAGAGAGCCTTGCTAGGAATTTCGCTCTGGACCCTTTGGAAGGGTCAGGAGCAAAATTTACATTTTACTTGATTTTCCTTCACAAAAATCCATTTCTCATCCTTCAATCATAAAAAACAAGCCTTTTGCCTTCAAGAAATGCTTGGGAATGAGTTAGTTTGTAGGTTGGACCGTTGGAGCAAGGTATAATGCTTCATGGAGAAATTCGCTCTGGACCCTTTGGAAGGGTCAGGAGCGAAATTGCTCAATCAGGTTCAATTCTCATCCTTTTTCACTCATCTTTGCTTTAGACTTGATCTTTTGAATCCTTTCCTTGCCATGTATGTCCACTGTTTGATGTCCTTAGTGAAGAAATAGGTCTTTTGGGGAATTTCGCTCTGGACCCTTTGGAAGGGTCAGGAGCTTCCAATTTTTTCGCTCTGGACCCTTTGGAAGGGTCAAGAGCGAAATTTGCAATTATGCTCAAATTCCTCAACTTTCATCACTTCACTTTGTTTCACACATCAATACACTCTCAACCATGCCATAGGGATAAGGTTTATGAGGCAAATTAGGACCAAGAAGGGTGATATAAGGAAATTCGCTCTGGACCCTTTGGAAGGGTCAGGAGCGAAATTGAAATTCGCTCTGTATTCATAAATGGAATATAACATTTAAGTATAAGAAAGAAGAAAGATATAAGGATGTTTGAGAGTGGTTTCGGACCTCCAGGAGTTATAATGCAAAATCTAGTTTTTGGAGGATTCTTCAATTTTCCAGACTTACTCAAATTTCAGGATCAAGATGACATTCCAGACAGCACCAAATTTCAGGACATTTGAGGATCAGGATGACATTCCAGACTCCTTAAGGCGAATTCGCTTTGTCCTTGATGTAAGGGATGGGACCTAGGAGGACATTATGCATTCAACCAAGGTTTGATTTAGCAACTTGAAGTGCGACTGGATAGTACACAAAAAACACCCTAGGAATGATCTAAATAACCCCTAATCACTCAATTGACCCGACCTCTTGAGGAGATCCACCTGATTCAATCCCTTCAATGCAAAGGCTAAGACATTAAAACGACTAACAACAAAACCAAAAGGGCTAACCCTAGAAAACAAAAAGTAGGGGTCCCCATTTGCAATGGGGCGATGTGTGAATACGTCACAACAACACTCCGCCTTTTGCTTATTCAGCATATCCACCACATTTTGAGAATCAGACTCACAAATAACCTTGCACCATCCAAGAGCACATCCTCTTTCCATAGCCAAGAGGACAACAAGGACCTCCATAAGGTTATTAGTCTGCCGCCCCTTGTACACAAAAAAGAGGAAAATCACATTTCCCGAACTATCTCTACCAACTCCAATTCCCTTCTCCCCAGGATTTCCCTTGGAAGACCCTTCAGTGTTGATCTTAAGAACTCCCGAATGCGGAGGAGACCACTTACCATCTCGTTGAGCATTCTTTTTGGCATGACGATGCTTAATCTGTCTTCTCCAAAAAGATCACCAAAACCCTCCCCAGAGATATTCAAATTCTAAACAATATGCAAATCACCAGGGTCCACATCCACAGATAGATCACACTTAGCCATCAAAGTTTACCAAACCATGTGAATAACACGTAGCCACACTTGTTGTACCAATAACTTCTTATCCTGAAAAATCCTGCGGTTTCTTTCTAGCCATAATTGCCAAATTATAAAACATGGCCCAATATCCCAAGCAACATGGAGGAAGGAAGTCTTAGTCGGGGGCCTGCCAAGACTAAACCAGAATTCCACCATAGAGGTGGCATGAATACAAGAATGCCCCAGGCTTCCCACCAGAAATGCTAAGTCTCCCGAGGAAAAGAACATTGGAAGAAAAGATGAGAGGTACTCTCCCCATTGTTATGACACATAACACAAGTGAAAGGCCCATGAAACCCCCTCTTCCAAAGACTCCCCCAAGTGAGTCATCTATTCTGCACAGCTAACCACATGAAAAAAATTACACTTAGGCCAAGACAATCTATTCCAAACTTGCTTCCACCACGAAACATTCTCTATCCCAAAGGTCAGCCTATCCAACTCCATATATCCTAAGGTCACGAAAAATTTCCCCTTCAAGTTGGGGCCCTGTTGTGACGTATTCACACATCGCCCCATTGCAAATGGGGACCCCTACTTTTTTTGCTTTCTCGGGTTCGCTTTCTAGGTGTTTAGGGTTTGTCTGTTAGCCTTTGCATTTTGAGTGTCGCCAGGGGATCAATAGGATGGTAGGCTTTGCTTGAGCGAGGTGAGTCTTTGGGGCCCCAGAATTAGGGTTTCTTTGAGAGTCTTCCTTAGGGCCTGGTTTTGCTCTTGTTGCTAATTGTGTCTTGCTTGGTGAGTGAGTATCATCCTTGAAGGTCTGAGTTAGGTCGAGTTGGTGAGTGATGAAGTCTGGAATGTCATCCTGATCTTCAAATGCCCTGAAATTTGGCTAAGTCTGGAATGTCTTAATCCTGAAATTTGGCTAAGTCTGGAATGCCCTGATCCTGAAATTTGGCTAAGTCTGGAATGTCCTGATCCTGAAATTTGACTAAGTTTGGAAAACTGAAGAATCCTCCAAAAACTAGATTTTGCAATATAACTCCTAGAGGTTCGAAACCACTCTCAAACATCCTGAAAGTATATATGGAATATAACTTAAAGTATAAGAAAGAAGAAAGATATAAGGAATATTCCATAAAATGATCCTGACGGAGAGTTCAAAATGTCAAATTTCGCTCCTGACCCTTCTAAAGGGTCCAAAGCGAATTTCGCTCCTGACCCTTCCAAAGGGTCCAGAGCGAAATTCATATTTCCTCTATTTTTCTCCTTAGCTTGACCAAGTTTGTAGACTTTTGAGGCATAATTGAGAAGGTTTGATACAACTTTGCCTTGGAGAAGAGATTTTAGACCTTGGGATGATGGATTCTAGCTTGGGAGAGGAATTTTGCTCCTGACCCTTCCAAAGGGTCTAGAGCGAAAATCCTTATAACCCTCATTTTCCTTCCTTGTTTTGGATGGGCGTTGGTTTATTAGGCATTGTGTGCGAGTCTTGATATGTTCTTACCTTGAGAAGTGTTTTGAAAAGTGAGGATCTTGTCCAAAAATAGGAATTTCGCTCCTGACCCTTCCAAAGGGTCCAGAGCGAAATTCTTCATAAGCCTCATTTGCTCCCTTGTTTTGGATACCAACCTTGTTCCATGGGCGAATTTGGGAAGGAAATAACATGTCTCTGCCTTTTGAGGTGATGGAATGTAGAAATGTGAAGGATTTTGGCTAGGATTAGGAATTTCGCTCCAGACTCTTCCAAAGTGTCTAGAGCGAAATTCACTATAATCCTCATTTGCTACCTTGAATGGGCTTAAAACCTGGTTCCTCAAGTGGAAAACAATCTATATTTGCCTCCAGGAGAAGATTGAAGTTTGAAAAATGAGCAATTAAAGCCTAAATCAAGATTTTCGCTCCTGACCCTTCCAAAGGGTCTAGAGCGAAAATCAACCTAAGACTCATTTCTTGCCTTATTTGACCAAATTTTGATTTGCAAGGCATTTTGAAGGGAAGAGTAGACATGTTTGGATGTTGGAAATGTTTGAAAGCTTTGAAAAAATGAAGGATTCTAGCCAAGAAGGTGAATTTCGCTCCTGACCCTTCCAAAGGGTCCAGAGTGAAATTCCTTGCAAGCCTATTCTTTTGACCTTGTTTTGGCTTAAGACCTTATCCCTTGGGTGAAGGATGATGTTTAGTTACCTCTTGAGGTGATTTTGAGCTGGAAAAAGGAAGAATCAAGCCCAAATCATGATTTTCGCTCCTGACCCTTCCAAAGGGTCCAGAGCGAAAATCCTCCTAGACCTCATTTCCTTCCCTATTTGACCAAATTGTGATGTCCAAAGCATGTTGAAAGGTGAAATGGACATGATCTTGCCTTTGAGAGTGTTTGGAAGTTGTGAAAATGAAGGATTTTAGCTAGGAAAGGAAATTTTGCTCCTGACCCTTCCAAAGGGTCCAAAGCAAAATTCCTTATAAGCCTACTTTTTGACCTTTCTTGGACATGAAACCTTGTTCCTAGAGCAATGAAGGATGAGATTCTACCTTGCAAAGAAGTTTCAAGTTGAAAGAATGATGATTTTGGGTCAAGAATGAGATTTTCGCTCCTGAACCTTCCAAAGGGTCCAGAGCGAATTTTCTCAAAACCTCTCTTTGCTATCAATTTTTTGCTAGATCAAGTGTGGGCTAAGGTAAAATCAAGGAGAAGTTGCCCCTGAGAGTGACTTTAAGTTGCTAGAAACCATGAAAGATGAAGGAATTGAGCCTAAAAATGATTTTCGCTCCTAACCCTTCCAAAGGGTCCAGAGCAAAAATCCTAAAAACCATCTTTTCTTCCAAAATTTGAGCAAAGTCAAACCTGGACTAGGGTGAGAAAAGCTATTTGGAATGCCTTGGAAAGATGTTTGGCCTTCAAAAATGTGAATTTTGAGCTAAAGTTGGAATTTCACTCTTGACCCTTCCAAAGGGTCCAGGGCGAAATTCTTATAGGGTTTGTTCCTGGAGAAAATCTTGGGCAAGTTTCATGTTAATATCTTTTTGTTGATGATTTAAGTTGAAAATGCTATGTTGAAATGAATTTATCATGTGTCCTTAATCATCTTTTGGTTTGTTTTGGCAGATGAAAGAAGACCAGGCCAGGACAAGGACGACCTTCTCCAGCCCAGCATCAACAAGGACGACCTCTTCCAGTCCAACATTTGAAGGAAAGACAAGGTGGCATCCCAGTCATCACTCCTCCAGTCGGGTTGGTCCACTTCAGCATGTCCAAATTCAATGTACCTGACTCATCAAAGATGGCACTAACTTCGATGTACCTACCCCGGCTATCCATTGGTCGAATATTCCAGAGAAGATGTGTCCAAATAATGCAATTATTTCATTGGTCAGAATTAAGTTTGTTGTAACTAACCCTAATTAGGGTTTTCATTGTAAAATCTCGGCCATTGATCTCAAATTGATCTGAGCCATTGAATTGTATCGAGGGTGCTATATAAGCCCTGGCTCCTCATTTGTAAAGGCGAATAGTGAGTCAGTAGTTAGAAGGTGAATAGTTAGAAATAGTGAATAGTCAGTTGATAGAATAGCAATTAAAGTAGAATAGAAAGAGAAGGCAAAGATTGTTGCCAAGATGTTGTTGTAAAAGACTTGTAAAACTTCATTGAAGAAATGGTGAAATCTATGGGTCGATTCAACAATTTGCATGGTCTCTATACTTCTCATATTTGATTTCATGTTATTAGATGAGTGGAAGAAATGTGTTGGATTGATGGTGAAATTCGTATATCCATACTACTAGTAGTTTGTTGATTGCAAACTTGCCTTGTGTAGTCAATTGGAATCATTCAGTTTAAGCTTAACTTCAATTGTCGCTTCTTCACTGATATGCATCAGCCTGATGGTGTCTATGCCTGTAGCGATAATTTGAACATCATAAAAGTTTTCCTCCGAAGATCGCACTAACCTTGTGGAGATGGTCCTGGGATGTCAAAACAAGACTTAGTTAGAATTTCATCAAAGATTATTCATTGCTCCTACATTCTTAGTGTCAGAATTAGATCCTTTCCTCGCCCTCATCCTTTTCCTTTTTAAAAAAAAATCTAGGCTAGTGAAATCCCGTGTTCTAGCAATGTTCAAAGCAAATCAGACGTTTAGTCACCATGTGTAAGTCCCCTTGTGATTCCAGCAAAATCACATCATACCACAAAGAGCTTATCCACGAGTAGAGAACCTACATACAAGAACCTTGGAGTTGCCTCGACTGATCCTTCGGCGAGATCTTTAGTAGTTAGGAAACTTTGCTCAAGAGAGGATAAGATACCTCTGGGTATTTTATTCTGTGTTTGGTCGTGTACAAAATACACATCAATAGGCCCCAGGCAAGAATATCCTCACCTTTCAAGGAATTACACATTCTTCTTGCCAATATATTAGCAAGATCCTCGCTATCCTTTGCAGATCTGTTGACGTGTATTTTGTACACTATCAAACACAGAATAAAATACCCAAGGGTACCTTATCCTCTCTTGAGTAAAGCCTCTGAATGTTGAAGATATCGCGAAAAGGATCAATCAGGGTGACTTCAAGGTTCTTCATTGTAGGATCTCTATGTGTGGATAAGCACCAGTGGTCGTTGTAAATGCTGTTTCTTCAAGGGGTCTTACGCACTTTGAAAGCTGGTCCGTGTTGCTCTCACTCGACTGCAGGAACAGGATTTTTCCTAATACTAACAAATTCTCAAAAAAAAGATCAAAAGATAGGGTTTTCAAGAGATGAATTCTAATCTAATCCTAAGAATGACTCAATGTAGGCTAGACTTGGTAAGATTCTACCAATTTCAGTATTGCCAAGGGATTACAACTTTACTGGAATTGATGCGATCTTCTAAGGTGATTAGTGATTTTCAAATCATCAAAGACTATAGATACTATCATAAAGATACATATCAATATTTCAATAATGATTGAATGTTCAAGCAATCTCAATATCTCCAGTTGACCACACAAGGCGTCCTTACAATCAGTAAGAAGCTAGTGGTTTGGATATGAATCTCACCAAAGATCAAGCACAACACTTAGTCCTTCAAACTTAAATACTACTTCGACTGAGAATGATTCAAGAAGATAAACAACCATGAAGATAGCCACAAGTATTGCAATAAAACACCATAACTTCAATATTTTATTGATCTCAAATCCAAATGGACAACAATTGCTCAAAATTCTTTCTTCACTACTCAATCTTGCTACACAATAACTTTCTCTCTAAGCTCTTCTAATCTCTCTCTAATATCTAATCATCTAACTTCTAATTTCTAATGACAAAATGAAAATGAGTGAGGGTATATATAGCATCCTCAATTACAATGAATGGCCCAGATCGAAAGAAGATCAAAGGTTGAGATTTTGACACCTAAACCCTAATTAGGGTTTATTACAAAAAGTTCCCTTTTTAGATGAACATTATTAAATGCATAGCCAAATATTTAATTGGCACAAAAGTCGAGGAAACATAGACCAATGATAATTAAGATGCCACATCATCCTATAACAACCTTTCTTCTAGAACCTTGATCCCTTTCCTATGCTCTTTCTTAGCATATCCAACGAATCTAGACACAATTCCTTCAATCTCAGCAATAGGAATTTCAGGAAGATTCTTCATTCGTTCCTCCAAGTGAATGACTTGATCGAAAGCAGTGAGAAGAGCTGTTTCCCATCCAGGTTCGAGTTCTTTGATTTTCTCAATCAGGAGCATGGTAGTGAACATCAGGTCTCGTTGCTCATCTGTGATGACATTTTCCTCTTTGCAAAAGATGACCTTGATTGTGAGTCATAATGGCGAGCACACTCGATCATCAGCTCATGACACTGGACTACTGGAGGGAAACCTGCCGCCTTGATGATGCCACTTTCAATTATCTTCTTCGCAACAGGTGATGGCTTGCCAATGTAGGGGACCTCTCGAAACTTCTTCACATTGAAGTTTCCCAAGTGGGTGTCTCCGATATTACTCCATTTGGACATGATCTTGGTCTCCAATTCGTCGTTCTTCTGATCTTCTTTGATGAGAGCCGGGCGACTAGTAGATGCTCCTGCCTTTGGAGTCGCCATCTTGACACCTACACAACATTTCACAATTAGTAATATATCTTGAAGTGTAGAAATCTAGACTTAAAAGGAAGATTTAAGATTTTAATTAGGAAACTTCATGATAAATCTTGAGTTATCATTTCCTAATTAACCATGCAATACTTAGACTTTTCCAAAACAAATGTCCAAAAATCAAATCTTCAACAAGGGTGTTAAGATGATTTCGCCATACCTCCTCTTGAGTATTAAACTCTAAGAAATGATGCAAAAAAAAATGAATTTCGCTAGGCAAAGTGTAGATCAAAGTCTTCTCTTGGATGAATTGCGCCTCCTCTAGCTTGGAAAAGAATAAACTCCACCTCCTTCTAGCCTTCAACACTTGAAAGAAATTCACTCCAAATCAGCTCTATTTCGCACCTCCAATTAGCTCTCCAATTTCGCACTTAAGGAAATGATTGAATGATTTGAAATGTGAAACAAACTCCTCCAATATATAGAGCGCTCACCCCTTGCATCCTCTAGGCCGACTTGGCAAAAAAGGAGGTAAAAAAATAAATAAAATTCCAAAAAAGGGGGCCGACTTGGCAAAATAAAATCAAAATAGTGCCTTGAGCGCTTTATTTTTTAAATTTAATTCAATAAAATTAATTTTAAATGCCTCCAAAATAAATTTCGATTTTCTAAGGCTTAAAATTAATTTATTAAATGCCAAAATGCTTTTAATTTAATGCTAATTTAATTTTAATTTTCCAAATGCCTCAAAATTAGCAATTTTGGCGATCAAACGCAAATTGGAGAATATTAATTTTTAAAACAAGGCTTGATTAAACTCCATGATGATTTTGCCCTGGACCCTCTCTGAGGGTCAGGAGCGATTTTCTAATTTTAGCCTTGAATACTTCACATCTTGACTTGAAAATCTCCTGGAGGGTAAATTGATATCCAGTTAATGTGTTGCACTTCAAATTTGACATTTTGCGTGAGGAAAAATAGGTGGAAATGTGGATTTCGCCTTGGACCCTCAGCAAGGGTCAGGAGCGATTTTTTCATTTTCTAGCTGGAATCCACCTTAACTTGATTGTTGACCCTTCAATGTCACTTCTAAAATCCATTTCCTTGCGCTATAGAGTTAATTCATCAACAATTTTGAAAGAAATAATGTCCTTAGAGGAGATTTCGCCCTGGACCCTCAGCAAGGGTCAAGAGCGATTTTTGCAAATTGGGCTTAATTCTCCATCATTTCTCATTAAAAATTTATTCACCACTAGGCAACGTCCTTGCTTTAACCACTCCATCCAAATTTGCTTCGTTGTTGTTAGGAAAAATGAGAATTTTCAACATTTTCGCTCTGGACCCTCTTCGAGGGTCAGGAGCGATTTTTCATTTTGTGACCAAAATCATCAAGTTTCAAAAGCAAAACATTATTCATCATGCTTTTGGAGGTCCCTTTGCCTTAGCCTATCCTTGCCTTAGCACAATTTTGAAGAAAACATGCAATTTTTGTGATTTTCGCCCTGGACTCTTAGCAAGGGTCAGGAGCAACTTTTTAGTTTTAGGCATACTTCTTCATGCTTCGGACCTCAAATTGCCTCTAAGGCATAAGACATCACATCCTCTTCCTATCCACACAAGATTTTGTCTCAATTCCACAAACAAAGGAGAGAATCATGAAAATTCGCTCTGGACCCTTGGCAAGGGTCAGGAGCGATTTTTGTAATTGCCTTCTAAATCTTCATTCCCAACAATCCTTTTTCACTTCAAGGCAATTTAAACATCATTTCGAGCTCATGTCTAGGCTTGTCTTTTCTCAAACTTGGATGAAAAGATCCTATATTAGGCTTTTCACCCTGGGCCCTCTCTGAGGGTTAGGAGCGATTTTTCATTTTTGGCCTGATTGCCTCTTTTGTTGATCATCCAAATTATATTCAACGGGTAAAACATACTTTCCTTCATCCATTCCAATCATCAAAATCACTTTGACCTTGTAAGAAAATGCACATTTGAAAATTTCGCTCTGGACCCTCTCTGAGGGTTAGGAGCGATTTTTGCTATCTAGACCAAAATATTTCACTTTTCATCTCAAAATTTCTTTGCTAAGGAAGATGTCATCTTGTTTCATGCTATGAATAAGTTCTCATGTCCAAGAAAGTCAAAAACTTGTGTTTGCAAAGAATTTCGCTCTGGACCCTCAGGAAGGGTCAGGAGCGATTTTACCTTGCTTGGGCAAAACTCCTTCAATTCATCATCTTCAACCAAGAAGTCTGGATACTTTATCATGCTCATTTCATCCTCCACCACGCCTTTGACATCTCAAATTGATCAAACAAGGCTAGCTATGACCCCTATAAGATTTTTCGCCCTGGACCCTCAGTAAGGGTCAGGAGTGATTTTTCTGTTTTCAACAAGGTCCTCCATCATTTCAAGTCAAAAACTCCTTCAGGTGGGTGGAGAAAGTCATTCATTTCCCCTTCATACTCAAAACTTGGTCTCTTTCCACTGCAAAATGAAGGTTTCGCCCTGGGCCCTCAGTAAGGGTCAGGAGCGATTTTTCCTTTAGTCTCCAAAAATCATCACTTTTCCTGTCTTCAAAACTTCAATCGCCTTTAGTAACGTTCAATCATCCTTCCGGGAGACCCTACACAAAACAAATTAGAAAAGTTAGTGACAAATATGACTTAAACAATATTTTCGCTTTGGACCCTCAGCAAGGGTCAGGAGCGAGTTTACCCTTTTAGGCCAAACTGCTTCAAATTTAAGTCTCAAACCACTTCACAAGGCAAAGTCAAGTCATTTTCAAGGCCAGGAACCAGTTAGCAAGTCCATCAAAAACAAGAAATTGCACTCAGGATGAAATTCGCCTTGGGCCCTCTCTGAGGGTTAGGAGCGATTTCTAGGCATCATCTCACTTTCAAAAAGTTGATCAAAACCTACCCAGGCAAGAACACACAATTTCTCCTTCAAAAATGCTAACACTTAGTCAAAATTGGATTTTACCCTAAAAAACCTTTATTAGACCTAACCTAAGACCCATCTGAAAGGCTTACCTTATTTCAATCATCTCAATTCTTCGGGAGGACACTTAACAATTCTCAAAATTTGATTGGACTCAGCCTGAATGATATCAAAAGGAACCCCTAAGGTTTAGCCCTAGCTCAGACAGACAACTCACTCACTCAAAACCCTAAAAGCAGAGAGAAAACAAGCAGAGAGAAAGCAAAACAAAGCGAAAAGAGGGGGTCCCCATTCTAATGGGGCGATGTGTGAAATGGTCACAACAAGATCCTCCAGGGGGCCATTCATGTGGCTCTTTCCATCTAGCCATTTCCCCTTGACCTAAATTAAAAGTAGCTTTAAAATCCTCAACTCTACTCCATCTAGCTTCAAGAAAACTATCACAAAGAGATTGCAAATGCGGAAATTGAGAAAGAATAGGAGGGAACCCATCCCAAGAATCCTTCCAAAACATAGCTTCAACACCCTTATTACAAATCCAGAAAAGACCTTGCTTAACTAATTGAGCTCCCTGCTTAAGAGTATTCCAAATCATGGAACCCTTGCCAACCAGATTGTATCGGGTGACATCCTTTCTATCCTCTCCTCCAAGGTACTTTACATTAAGAATTTTAGCCCATCCTTTATTTTGATTGATACACCATCTCCAATAAAGCTTAGCAGCCAGGGCACGACCATTTATGCTAGCCAGACACAATAATAGACCACCATCCTGCACTGGCCTACAAACAGAATCCCACTTGACCAGATTCCATTTTGAAGAAAGTGAATTACCTGGAGAGGGCATCAAATTCTGTAATAAAACTTGCAGGAGCCGTCTGCACAAAACATCTATAAATAGGAAGAGCCTGAACCACAACGTTAAGAAGCGTCACTCTTCCTACAGTGGAGAGCCATCGATTAGTCCGATGACTAACCTTTGGATGAAGCTTATCCAATATCTCCTGCCAAAGTCCTCCAGGCAGACGGTGAGCTGGGAGAGGAATTCCAAGGTAGACAAAAGGAAGATTCTCAATTTTGAAACCTCAAAATCCTGGCAATTCTAGCCTAAATGAGAATATGGGTATCAAAGAAGAAAATGAAAGATTTCTCTTCATTGATCATTTGTCCTGAAGTTTTCAAATAAATATCCAAAGGATTTCTGAAATTGGAAGCCTCATTAATTCTAGCAACACCCATCAAAGCTGTGTCGTCCACAAATTGCAGATGAGAACAAGGAGGAAGACCATGACCCCAATTCTACCCCCGAATCAACCCTTGCCTAACACGAGACAATAAATTTTCCCAAACCTTCTGCCATTAGAAGGAACAAATATGGGGAGAGAGGATCACCTTGTCGGAGGCCTCTGGAAGCACCAAATAACTTTGTGGGCTCACTGTTGATAAGAACTGCAAAAGAAGAGGAGGTGATACTGTTGAATGGTTGAATGGACCAGAATACTGAGAGAGAGGGGGGGGGGTGAATTAGTATTCCCACACTTCTAAAACTTTTACTTTTATTTTAACCTTAGCAATTAATCTCATCAACTTGAATCGGCAAATGCAAAATAAGTAAACAATGCAACCGCAAAATGAACACTAGATTTTTATACGTGGAAAACCCAAATGGGAAAAACCACGGAGAGGGTTAACTCTCAAGATAATATAACTAGTTATATGGTGTTTACAAAAGGGGTGGCTCATTGCTAGAATACAAAAACGGCTCACTGCTGGAATGTTCACTGCAATACAAATAAGTGAATTGTGGAAAGTTGCATCTCCAAATGCATGAAGTCAGTTCCAAGATAAGCTTAGATATCAACTTACAACAACTCACAATAGATCTGGTAAAGGATCTCTCCAAATAGTCCACAACTGCCTGCAGCAGATCCAGTAAATGACTACGACAACATTGTGATTGCACTCTGCTAATCCAATTGCTTGCAGCTGATCCGATAAGGGATTACTGCAACACTGTCTGCATTCTGACTTTCCTACATACACCTTCGCCCATACATCATAATCTACTGCTCACACTGTATATTACTCTTCTATCCACAACTCTGTTACTCGCACACTTCTTACTCTGCTATTCATCACACACCACACTCTACTTTTCCACATATCTTATATATATGTATATATACTAGTAAGCACATACATCGAGATAATATGTCGGCCAAGCACAACCGATTTATACAATAATACATTGCTCGAATCAACACGTTACCAAAATATGTTTTGATTAAAATAGGTAACCAAGTCGGCCTTTAGCAATCTTCTACACGCTTCAATAACCGAAACACACACCTCAATTACCGAAACAAAACAACGGTCTACCGGACCCATAGATACAGACCCATAAGCACAAATCCCAAGCACAACAACTCCTATCTTTGAGATACATATGACAGAGATTCCAGAGCATAAATTGTAATGCAATACAAACATTTGGCAATACAACAGACACAACTGATACTGGAAACTTGATACAAACCATGATAAGCAAAACACAAGATTTCGGAGAAGAGGATCTTCCGGAAATAACTCTAGTAGATTTCCATACTTAGCTGCTCAATATAATATCACCGTTCTGCTTACTATGCGAGATCCGATCCAACTGTATCATTGGGTTTGACATCAATGACAACATTCACACAAATCTAACAATCTCCCCCTTTGCCATTGATGGCAAAACATCTTAAAAAGAATAATCTCAAAAACATGTCCGCATGCATATAACTCCCCTTACTCATATGACTCATATCTTTCCATTTCTCCATTAACCTTTCTCCCTAATTCTCCATTTTTCCTTTCTCCCCTTTTGACATCAAGGACAAAGGGTGCCTTTGATGAAAAAAAGGAAAAAGAAAAATGCGTTCAATAATAAAAAAAGTGGCAAAATTGTATGTCAACAAGAAAAGGATTGTCAACTGCTTTTCTTTTGAAAAATCTGCTTATATTTCTCCTTGAGCTCCCGAAGGAGAACCTTCTAGGAATGCACAACTAGTTTGATGCTAACAGATAAACTTTGGCATTCAACCAACACATCAATAGCATGAGATAAACTGTCTGGGATGGATGGATTCTATTCCTACTCAACTGCATCATTAAGCAATTTTGAGAAATGTTCCAGCTTAGATACAACAATCTCCTTCACTTTTTAGAAAATGTACACATAATCTTCCTTTTGCCTCTGTAAAGATGGTAGCTCAGACAACAGGGAATTTACCTTCTTTCTTTGCTCACCATCTTTGTCGCTCAGAAAATCAAATGACTTACCAATAGAATTCAACTCTTCTTCAACAGATTCAACTTTTGCTTTGAACTTCACCATAGTAGGCGGCCATTGTAGACAATACCTATAAACTCTGCTAGCACTATTGATACAATCTCTCATTTTATTTATGCATTTTGATAAGGTCCTTCACATGCTTCTTCTCTCTTTCCAAACCACTTAGATACCACAAAATCTGCCTAGCAATCGGGACTTGAGACTCCCACAACACATTTTCTTTTACGGCAAAGATCCTAGAAGATACATTACTAAACATACAAGCAACGATCCAAACCGGAAGGGATAGCCTTGATCTTTTGTCATTTTAACGTTCTCTAACAACTGATTTTTCAACAATTCACACAAATCGAATATTGCATCTTCCGTAGCAATCATGTGTGCAACATATACAACAATAGCTGAAGTAGAAACTTCCCTATTTCTGAAGTAAATCTTATAAGAGATACCATACGCAACATACCTCACCACGAGATTAACAATTTTGTTGATCAATAATGCTCTCTGATCTCCCATCACACCAGTTAGGGTTTCAACTTCCTTGTTCTTTACTATCTTCTTAACCGTACATTTCCTTTGTCACATAGACTAGTAACAGCTGAAATGATATCCTTAGAAATCAAATAGGGTTTGTCCAACACGATACAGTCATTTTTGCACTCAACTTAGGATTAATTTGATCACATCCTCATTGTCAAACCAAGAGAATTCACTCCACAAATCCAATCCTTTATGCCCTAAATCCTTAACCTTTTGTAAATCTACTTCATTTAAATTGCTTTCCATCTTTCTGATCTTTTCAGTGTCAAATTCATTTAACCGTACCTTTTCCAAATATTGAAATCCTCTGCTGCTCAATTCCCCGATGATCATCTTCGATTCTATGATTACTTGCACTCCGCTCTTCAACTACTGCTCTGCTCCTTAAATTCTTTTCTTCGCAAAATGTAGAAAGATGATTTCAAATTCTCATATTTATCTTGTCAGTTTCTGCTAGAGTTTTGCCGCCAAAAAGTGTCTTGTCGATGACGTCAACATACTCACTAAATAACCGGATTACATATCCAATACAGTCATGCCAGATTCCCAGCATGAATTACTCCGGAGAGGGGGAAAGAAAGATTTTTCTTGATAGCTCCCCTTGAGCCAAAACAATAATCTCAGCTACCGGGGAAGAGGTGCTTGCGCTAGATTTCGATACACCAGGCTTGCTTTCATTGTTCGCCTCTTTCTTTCTTCATACCATAACTTCCTTCTTCTTCGACTCACTTGACTTGACCTCATTCTTCTCCATCCCAACTTCATTTCTGCATTGATTAGCATAATGCCCGGATTGCTTGCACTTATAACATTTGATGTTCGTCTGCACTGAATTTGCTGAATGTGTTCTAGATCTGCACCGATTAGCTTTGTGATCATAACCATTGCATAGATGACAATATTCATGAAAGTTACTATTATTCATTCTACTCATTCCAACCAGACTATGATTTTGACTCACAACATGATTTGTACAGTAATTTGCTTTGTGACCAAACATCTTGCAATTGTAACATTGAATGCTTCTACAATCTATAGCCTTATGACCAAATTTATTGCATTGAAAACAATAACCATTAAACGATGGGTACCTTTGTGCATTTAGTTGACGAACCGGTAGTCTTCTTGCAGTAGATCTCTGATTCCGGATTTTGCTTGCATCTTCGGGTTTCTTTTCTGCTTTAACCTTAACTTCCTTGCCATTGTCTTTGTCATTTTGATTTGAACATTCATTGGCCTGAAATCCTAGTCCAGTCTTGTCTAAAGGAGCTTTCTGCATGTTAATCAAATCTTCCAAAAGTTTGCTACTTTCAAGAACTTTACTCTCTGCCTTCAGCTTCTTCATTTTTTGTTCTAGCTTCTCACATTCTTCAGTCTTTAGCTTAATTGAATCTTTCAGGGTTTCTTCTATCTTGTTCTTCTCCTCAATTTTCAACATCAGATCTTTAATGGTTTCATTCGCCTGTTTTAACTAATTATTAACTTCCTTATGTCTCAATTTGAACTTTTGGATTTGCTCTCTTAGCTTCTGCACACATTAATTTGCTACCTTCACATTTTTTTTTAAATTCTTCATTCTCAGATTCCACACTTTCCTGATCTTCAAGAGCTGTCTTCAATTCTTTATCTAGATGATAATCTTCAATCATACTCATCGGTGTCATTATTCAACCAACAAGGATCTGCCTCAAGCAGTTAAGCTAGCTGATGAGGGGCCAAGCTCTGATACCAATTGTTGAATGGTTGAAATGATCGAAATACTGAGATGGCGGGGGATGAATCGGTATTCTCACACTTCTAAAACTTTCTTTTATTTTAACCCTAGCAGTTAATCTCATCAACATGAATCAGCAAATGCAAAATAAGTAAACAATACAACCATAAAATGAACACCGGATTTTTATTCGTGGAAAACCCAAATGGGAAAAACCACGGAGAGGGTTAACTCTCAAGATAATATAACTAGTTATATGGTGTTTACAAAAAGGGTGGCTCACTGTCGGATGGCTCATTGCTAGAATACAAAAACGGCTCACTGTCGGAATGCTCACTGCAATACAAATAAGTGAACTGAGGAAAGTTGCATCTCCAAATGCATTAAGTCAGTTCCAAGATAAGCTCAGATATCAACTTAAAACAACTCACAACAGATCCGGTAAGGGCTGCAACATTGTGATTGCACTTTGCTAATTCAACTGCTTGCAACTGATCCGATAAGGGATTACTACAACACTGTTTGCACTCTGACTTTCCTACATACACCTTCGCTCATACGTCATAATCTACTGCTCACACTGTTTACTGCTCTTTTGTCCACAACTCTGTTACTCGCACACTTCTTACTTTGCTATTCATCACACACTATACTCTACTTTTCCACATATCTTCTATTATATATATATATATATATATATATATATATATATATATATATATATATATATATATATATATATATAATGGTAAGCACATACACTGAGATAATATGTCGGCCAACCACAACTGATTTATACAATTATACATTGCTCGAATCAACACGTTACCAAAATATGTTCTGATCAAAATAGGTAATCAAGTCAGCCTTTACTGATCTTGTACACGCTTCCTTCACACACTTCAATTACGAAATACACGCCTCAATTACGGGAACAAAACAAGGGTCTATTGGACCCATAAGCACAAATCCAAAGCACAACTCCTATCTTCAAGATACAGATGACGCAGATTCTGGAGCATAAATCATAATGCAATACAAACATTCAACAATACAACAGACACAACTTGATACAAACCATGATAAGCAAAACACAAGATTCTGGAGAAGAGGATCTTTCGGAAATAACTCCAGTAGATCATACATACTTAGCTGCTCATTATAATATCACTGCTTTGCTTACTATGCTACATCCGGTCCAACTGGATTATCGGGTTTGACATCAATGACAACATTCACACAAATCTAACAGATACAACTCATCAGACAATTGATCCACTCCATTCTGAAATCAAAGGCAACAAGCATTTTATGCAAGAAGCTCCATTTGACTTTGTCATATGCTTTAGCCATGTCCAATTTTATAAACATATCGTTCTCCTTAGATACTACCATAGAGTGAATAGCTTTTGAAGCTATGATAATCCCATCCAAGATTTGTCTTCTAGCAACAAACCTGCCCTGCTCCTCAAATATCAGTCTATTGAGCCATGGCTTGAGTCTTTCCGCGATCAGTTTTGTGATAATTTTATAAATCACATTACACAAAGTTATAGGCCGAAAAGAGTGAAAAGAATTAGCTCCTTCCATTTTAGGGATAAGAGCAAGGAAAGTAGCATTCATAGCCCTGAGCATTTGCCTATTTTCGTAAGACTCCCGCACCACTTCCAAGAGGTCAAACTGAATAATATCCCAAAAATCTTGATAAAATTCTATAGGAAACCCATCCGGACCAGGAGCTTTACCCTTCTTCATGCCAAACACCACCATTTCAGCCTCAGATAAAGAAATGGGTCTAAGAAGATCTTCATTCATTTCATTACTAACAATGGCAGGGATACAAGCACAAGCCCTTCCTCCTCCCTATTAGGAACAGAATCATCAGAAAACAAACTTACATAAAATCTCATGGCTTCCTGAGCAATCTCCCTGTAGGAAGATAGAAGAACCCCTTCTGAGGATATGAGAGAATTAATAGAATTCCCGTGTCTCCTATATTTCACAATATTATGAAAAACCTTAGTGTTACCGTCCCCCTCTTGGAGCTAGTCAACCTGTGACTTTTGCTTCCAATAGATCTCTTCATGGAGCTCCCATTCCTCCAGCTCTTTCATAGCAGCAGACACCTCTCTGTACAAATCCTTTGATAAACCTTGATCCTTGATTTTGTGAGTGATAGATTCAATCTAAGATTGAGCATCCCCTTTTGCCAAGAAGATATTACCAAAGCACATCCTATTCCATCTCTTAAACTTATACTTTGTGTGTTGCAATTGTTTGACAAACGAATTGTGTGTTGGAATTGTTTGACCAACGAATACTTTGCATTACCAAAAGCGAGTTTCCCCTCAAACCACCAATCCAACATAAGGTCCTGAAGGGAATGTAATGTCTCCTACTAGGTTTAGGCATGTTTTAACCATAATTAATCAATTTCAAAGTACTTATGACTTAAACTAACTTGATTAAGAGTCAAATCTATCTTAACATGAATCAAATCTGTGATATTCTACCTTTCTTAAGTCTATCAAGTACTTGCTAATTTACCATACTAGATAATTAATCTTATTCTGATTCATTTATAAATCATTTATTTATTTGTTAATTACTAGTTATATGAATTATTATGCATTACTGCAGAACAGTTTCTTAAGGATATTATATTAATTATAATTATTATATTAATATCTATCATTATATCAATATCTATTTTTATAACCCTTATATTATTCCTTATTCTAATTTGAATATATATAGATGAATAAATAAATAGAATTAAATAATATTACCAATAATTTATGTATTTGCTAATTACCTATTCTATAAACTATTAATACTACCACTGCTTAAAAATATTAGTTATTAATATATTTAGTAGACAGCTTTGATGTATGTCAGATCTGGTCTGCCACTATTATGAAATTAGGCATTACTATAATACATATTGCACTCTATGTTAATATTAATATTAAATTCTGCATAAAAACATTATTGAACTTCATATAGTAAGCATACTTATTAAACACATCCCCATACATACTACCAAGAACAAGGATGTCTCCGCCTGCAACTTAATAACAGTCCCGATCTGAGCTGTACCGTCCTCCTCCCCCTTCGTATATTGATCTGATATCCAATATATATATATATATATATCTTACAAGACTCAAAGGTTGCATCCCTTGAATGTCCACAATACATGTCACTCCCTAACATAGGCAGTTTAGTTTATTAAGTAAATCGTATCTCTTAAGATATATGCCAATCACACCTCTTAAACAAATTGGTTTATTGCCTTACTTCATGATACCGATATGTTCTGGCTAGTATTAGCGATGTTTGATCATTGGTCTTAATTCGCTGTCATCCAGAGGTTAACTAATCGGAATTGTGTGTTGGTATTAATGTTTATTATTTAATCTTAATCGATGCCATTCTAAATTCTTGTTTGTAACCGCACCATACTCAAAGTGACTCTTAATCCTCCTAATCGAACCATAACCGCATCCTGTTCACAATTTCTTCATGACATCCATTGATATTTGATGAATCCTCTGATTTTGTACTGAGTGGCCATGATGATTATATATTCAATGAATTCAATAGTCCTCTTGCCCCTTCAAACGGTAATATATAAGTTTGCCTTAAATCGATATCTCCCAATTCATGTTACTTCCTTCAATTGCATATGTCGTTAGTCTATATCCATAAGTGAATGACCTTCATTATCATGATGGCCAAAACCATAATCGATCTCTCTATTCTTCTACAATTTTGTCTCTCCCAGAGACTTACAAAATTGTAGAACTTGGTTGTAAATAAGATGGGGATATTTGAGATCTCTTGATCATTGCCTTTGCACTTCCTTGATTGTTAGTTTTTTATAATTAAGAATATGTAGATTAGGTTCATAATATTTATAATGTTAATTTATTTTTTATTTGAATATTTCAAGAATATTATTAGTAATAAATATTAATAGATATTTAATAAATTTCAAATAATCATTTGATGGTAATTACTATATTAATTAATATTAACAATTGCTTCATTTAGGATATATAGTGATCAAGGAGGGGACATGACAGGGAAGGGTCACGAAGCCACATAAGCTGAAATTTAAAGGAAAGGCTTTTTGAGACTCGGAAATTAGAGGCAGAGAACTTAATCGACCAATGGATGGAACCTCTCCAATCTAAGATCTCATAAGTAGTAACCCAATTATCCCCCATCCAATAGCACGAAACAAGAAATCTGTCTAATCTCTTAGCTATCGCCTCCACTCCACATCTTCTGTTATTCCAAGTAAACAATCCATTGGAAGTTTCAACATCCTTCAGGAATTCAATATTATTCCTCAAAAGACCCGCAGAAGGGTCTAGCCTTGTATTACCTCCCCTTTTCTCATCCAGACTTGAGATTGCATTGAAATCCCCTGCCAAAATCCAAGGAAATAAAGGAGCAAGGGAACAAACATTTCTTATATGCGACCAAAGCAAGGTTTTTCCCATAAAATCCATAAGAGCATGGACATTAGTGAAAAGAAGATTCTCACCTCACAAGTAGCTACCATTGAGATAGAGGATCTGCTAGAAATCCACCAAATTGGAACAAGCTTACGCGGGTCCCACATGCAAGCCATAACCCCTGAGCTTCCTTGAGCCCCAATGCTTCAATAGTGACTTCGGGCCCAAATTTTTGATGCCTTTTTTAACATTCCATCAACAGATAACTTAGTTTCCTAAATAAAAACAACATCAGGAGAATTAGAAACAATCAACTCCTGAATCGCCTTTTGTCTGGGGATGCTATTCAATCCCCTTACATTCCACGAAAGAATGATCATTTTTGAGATGGGGAGAAATGAGAGTCAATAGTCTTGACAAATCCAAACTCCACTAATGTCTCACCAACTAGCTTCACCTTTTCTTGATCTTTCTTCTTTCCCACCATAGGAAGCTTCTCCAAAGCACCCTTTTAAGAGCTTTTTGATGAATTCTTAAATCGGGATGGGTTCCTTTACTTTTACTACCATCTTGTGAATCCTTCACCGCGCATATCCTAGAACAAGTGAGCCTAGAACTGTCCTTCATAACTTGACCTCCACTTGTACCCAACACATATGAGGTCCCCAAGGGAAGATCTGTGTCCATTTGCATACCTAGCCCATCCTCCTATGATTTAACCTGAATAGCATTATTCTCTTCACCAACTAATTCCCCAGTCTCCACAAGATCTTGACCACTAGACAGATTAACAATAACACATTCACACTGGTCCAAATCATCCAGAGCATCAAACTTATTAAAAACCCCATCATCCTGCCTATCGTTAAAAGTCCTCTTTTTAACTCGTCCCTTATTACGGATTCTAATTTGGATGAAACCCTCTTTGTCTTCCATTGTAGGAGCCTTCCCTTTTTCTTGATTAGGAGGTCAGCTAGATTGCCCAATTTTAGAAGGCCCAACAACTTTAGATTTGGGACAGATCCATTGCAAGTGCCCATATTCATGACAAATGCGGCAACGAAATGGCAAAGTTTCGTAATCAAGTTGTTGAATCCATGAGCTAGTTCCCAACCGAATATCCATAGAATCAGGTAAAGGCTTATTCAAGTCAATTTCAATACAGATATGAGCATAGGTAAGCACCTTTTTCTACATAGTTTGATGTGAAGGGTCCACTGGCTTTCCAAGCTGCGCTGCAACTAAATTGAAGATGTCATCTCTCCAAAATTCCAAAGGGAACCATAGAAGTCTCACCTAAACATGAAATTTTAACAGAAGCTCCTTTGTAGGGTTGAACCCTACATGCCATGGCTTGATGAAGAGGCCAACCGGATTGCAGAAATAAGGCCCCCCTTCAAAAGCCTTGTTTTTGTCTAACATGCATGAAAAAATCACCAGGAAGTAACCATTAGCAGCCAATAGTACTTCCATTTCCCCCTCTGGTCACCATGTGCGACGAGCCCACAAATCCAAAAAGGGCAAAGACACTCGAATCCCCATAAACTTACAAATCAAGGCGTGAGCAAACAAATAATTAATGTCATCTCCCACGGAATCGGACTGAATCACAAGAACAGGCCTACTGTCACTCTTTGCCAGGCATCCATTTACCTTCATAGGTTTGAAACCCCCGATTTGAGAATAATTTTCCCCCAAGCCGGTATTGTGCATGGTCGGGGAAGACCTGCTTCCGATCACAGCATCTTTAAAATGCAAGCCCTTCCCTTCAGAAGGAGCTCCTTGCATGGCCATGTAGGGCGAAGCCAAGAAAAAACGCCCACCAGAAAGCAAGGGCTTTGATAAAAAAGAAACCCCAACTTAGAACCAGCGAAAACCATAAACAAAGACCGAAGGAGAAACACGGCAACCAAATCAAACAGCCACCAAAGAGATACAAATGCATCCAACCCACAGTAAACCTGCAGCCAGCACGAAGAAGCACCCAAAAGCACCCACAAAACCTGAAGAAAAAACCCCAGAATGCAGCAATCACCCCCAAAACAACCCAGCAACAAACACACAGCAGAAAAACGCAGTCACGGGCAAAGGAGCGAGGCCAGGGGCAAGCCCTAGCCTGCAAACTCCCAGAACGCAGGACGACGCACAGCCATCTCTCCACCAACTTCAAAGTAAGGTACATTTCAATCCAAATAGAAATTTATGATTTTTCCTACATAGATTAAGTGCAAAGATTTCACTTTTGCTACAATCTGAACTAAAACTGAACAAAAGTAGTGAATCAACTGGCCAAGAGAGACCCTAGTCCACCAGGTAGGGCATATCTTCATCCTTTAAGATCTGTGTGCCTGGTTTTGTTGGGAAAATCAGCAATAACCTAATAGACATAAACAATATAACATTTACGTATTTAATTTATAATTGGATACCCTTCTCATTTGAATCAAACAGATCTAGCAAATTAAGGGATAGGAAAAGCACTAAGAACTAAATGAAACATAAAAATTCAACTATGAAGCAGCCATACAAGTCAAACCAATGAAGCAAGAAGGGTCAAAGTAGTTAATAACCATAATGGTAATATGCAAAGAGGGTATGCTAAAAGCGATGTCAAAAAACTACTCAAGGCAAACTTCTTAATACTGGAAGAACTTAAACATTTGGTTCTTGTTCTTTATGTAAATGGAAAGATCTAAATAAAAAATAATTCCCCCACTATTTACTTATAGCAAAGAAAACAAAAGAAAATAAGAAGCCATCGAATTTCAAACCAAAATGGGGCAAGGAAAGTTTCAGCTGCCTCAAAGTTGTTTTTCCTGGTGTGAGCAAATAACAACACAATCATTTTAGAATCAAATAAAACACAACAAAAAAAATTGATCTAACAGCATACAGATTCCAAATAATAAAACTCACTGAAATTATGGCAAATGATTTACCTTAAGATTCTGCGCAAATTGTGTCATGCTGTCAACGATGCCAATGGCAGAGTTTGTAGGAAAAATATGTGAAACCCTACACACAAAAAGAGATTATGTTTTCCCGATTTAATGAAAAATAAAGAAATGCATATACAAAGCCCATGGTAGTTTTAATGATTGAAGAAAAGTATACACATAGCCCTTCATAACTGTTTTACCAATGAAGTCAAACTGGAATTTGAGAAGTGTTAATGAAAGTACAGTAGTCAAGGGTGAGAAGATTTTCCACACCAAGGCAGCACATCATATGCTAGATTCCCACACGAGTGATGCCTGTTGATGTTTGTAGAAACATCCTGAATGCTGTTGCCAATTCACAGTGAAGCTAGTTGAATTTGTGGATAATCACAAAATCTTTTAACCACTCTAGAGATGGACCTGTTAAATTTGTGGTAACTTTTTCTGTGAAAAGAAGGCTTCACTTTCAAATAATTTGTTGCTTCACTTTCAGATAAGTGGTCAAATTCTGCGAGGGAGATGCTACAGAAATGGTGTTGTGCTCTTCATCTTCCAAAAACCCAAAAAATAAGCAACTAACAAAGCACCACACCTTAACTGGCGTAAGAGGAGATTGATAGAAAAATTGGGTAGTGACCTTAATTGTTGATAAAGGTGTCTGGCATATATAACTTGTGCCCCTAGTATCATACAACACAGAAGAGGGTTCTGTTCAAAAGATTACACTGCATTTGTCCAAGGCATTGGTACCATGACAACGTAGCATATAACACTTGAGAATCAACTAGCTGAGAAGTTTGGCTGTCAATATGACATGGTCGTACAACATGTCTTCCATGGACAATTTTCAACATATGCTTTTTACTCCCTATTGCTCAACTAGTCCAAGAAATTTTGTATACATAAAATTTTCAAATATGTCTGTTATACTTGCATTTTCCTATTCCTCTACAATCATGTGTGCACACCAAATACGTTACATATTGTAATGTTGTGTTTTACTTTATAGTTGTGCAAGAACCTGTAGGTATCATAACGATAGTAATTCTCAGCACTCGTTAAGAAAATAGTAACTTCTACTATCCCAAGATTTCTTATTCGACATTAACTTTAAAGGCTTGGAAACGCTGCAACCATATATCAAATTTGAAACTTCACAATGCATCCGGTACTAGAACTTAGCAGTACTACATGCATAAAACACGTACCCATTGGCATTTTGAGCACTGCAACTTGCTCCAGGAGCATTTAAATTTTAGCATCTGAATTTTAGAAAAATACTTGTCATCCCAAATGCATCCTATTTAATTTTCAAAATAATCAACCAGCTACAGCTTAATAGCTAATTATCAGTATTTGGATGCAAGCAATTTTACCTGGCAACATTGAACATTTGCACCATAAGCAGCATAATGAAGAGGTGTGCTATTTGCACCTCTCAAAATGCAGAAAATCAAGATGTTGGAATCTCCAGTCTTATAGAATTGTATTGTCTTTTAAATTAATAGTTCAAATTTGTGCTATATTCTTTTATACTTCAGTAATAACTACAATAATGCCTGGATCTTCATAATCTTTACCATGAATCTTTCTTTTATAACCAATCAAGTAAGTAAAGTTGAAAACTAGCTGGTAAGGCTAAGAGATTTGATCGTAAGACTCTAAATCACCTATCAGATCAATTGTTGACCTATCTTGAATAGTCAAAAATGATTCGTTGGCCCCCAAATCAAGTAGTAATTGTACACATTCTGCATGCCCATTAAGTGATGCCATGTGAAGTGCAGTAATACTTCCATTTGCTGGTCTGTTTACAATCCTAGAGCAAGGACTGAAACAAAACACCAAGGAAGTCAAAATTTGTTTTCAAGATAGCTATTCAAAATAAGGTCAACAAGTTAAATGCTACTTGCCTTGGATCAAATTCAACTAGTGGACCTTCTTGTGAAGCAATTGTCCTTATGGAGGAAACTGGGTAGGGTAGGCACAACATGAGCAAAAAGAAGTCTTACGCATCAAGAATGAACATTTGCTGCTGCAAAATGAAGAGCTATACGGCTATTAAGGTAGTCTGCTCTGTTGACCTGAACTGCTAGAAACTTTAATGAGAACAATCCTTAGTATTGGTGAAATCTTGTTCCAGAATAAAACACAGCAAAAGACACTGATAGCATGGTTGAGGTTATCTTACATTTGCCTTATACTGCACTAGTGTGTAAACCACTTCCCAGTGACCATATCTACAAGCTTGCATCAATATTGTCTGCAGTATTTCAAAAGGATGAAGATATTAACCAAACCAAAAAAGTCTCAATTATAAAGTGGCTGTATCGTGCATTAAAAATATACCAGGATACTAGTATTATAACTAAATTGAAATTTGCCCTCGGATTAAACCATGAAAATAGCATGAAATTATAAGTTGCGATTCCCCCAAATATGAGATATAAAAGGGAGAAGAGAACTCATTTGAAGGGGGGATAAGTGGGGAATCAGAAGTGCAGATCTGATTGTGAAAGGTTGTGTCCTGTAATGTCCCCACATTGAAATAGAATTTAATAATAAATAATAATAATAAAATTTAAATATTAGAGATTAATTAAAATATAAAAGAATATAATTAAATATAATTAAGTTAATGAATGGTCAAAAGACATGGAAGGAAAAGTTGTGACTCCCTCAACAATGAGATATAAAAGGGAGAAGAGAACCTCATTTTAGAGGGGGATAAATGGGGAAATGAGAAGTGCACATCTGATTTAAATAAGAAGTGCAGACCTGATTATGAGAGGTTATGTCCCTTTCAAAGGGCAGAAATAATGAAGAGTTGCACTCTTTCAAAAAGATGCTAATGGTGAAAGGGCGTGTCTCTTGCCAAAGGGCATGCATGATGAAGAGGTGTGACCTCTCCCTCACATTGAGAGATATAAAGGAAAGGAATCGAAGCATCAAGGAACATCACCATGGATTGGATCAGATCAGAACTGTTATTAAGTAACAGGCAGTAGCATCTTGGTTCTTGGTGTCATACTTAATTTCATATATATTCATAATACATTGAGGAAATTATAAAGTCTGCCAGCAAGGAATATACATAGAAACTGCCAGGAAGGAAAAGAGAGGAGGGATCGACAGAGGAGCTGCTCCATCAGACCGCACTCAGCAAAGGTATGGATTTTGTGTTACCCTAGTCTTACTTGGAAATATATACACAATGACACAGTCACTACAATCCGACAATGCAAACGATCATCCGGTAAATGATCACCCACAGTAAATATGGTTTAACCATGCAATCGGTAAATGATCTGTAAATATAATTTAATACTGAAGACAGTTAATGAGCATAATCAAATATAATGTCATAAGTGAGGAATACGAATGTGATGAAGATGAACTCTAAAATGCTGTTAGCATAAAAATGTGATAATATAATGGAATGAATTTAGTTTACCATAAATCTGATAATAAGTGTAATCTAAAGACTATCACAGAATCTGATATAATACAAAAATCTAAGCTATCATTGATAAGTAAGGCTTTGATAAATTTGATGATACTAACAGTAAACTGATGTAACTGTACATTGGAACTTATAATTTATATGAGATTGTTTAATTAATTAATCAAATCAACTGCATATTACTACTTAATATGGGACCATCTCTTAGGTATGCCACTCCATGATGGATGCCTAATCCCTGCCACATGGAGCCAAGGGGGATGAAGCATCTGCTCTTGGGCTTAAGAGAGGAGGTGGTTGGATGAGGGGGAACGGTGATAGAACACCTCATTGGGTATTGTTGGTGTACGTTTTATCATCCACCAAACATTAGAATAAAATACCACAAGGATACTCTATCCTCTCTTGAACATAATCACTACTTGTGCCAAGATTGCGAGAAAGACCACAGGGTGACTCCAAGGTCTATATGTGCGAACAAGCGACTTTAGTGGGATAGCTTTTTGGGTAGTGTATGCTGAAAATCTCAAGGGGGACTTACGCTTGACAACTGATATCATTCACAAGCCAGACTTAGGCGAATTTATCAATGACTGCTTTTTGTTTTTGGATTTTTTGATTTAGGATTTCAAAAAAAAAAAAGGATGAGGGTTTAGGAATTCTATACTACTTCTAAGCTATTCCTATGAACTCAAGAGACGGTAAAGACTGAGTGAAACTGGTAACGACACTTTGTTTCGCCACACTTGGGCAACTACGCAAAGTGGGTGCAATCTTCTAGGGTTGTGCTTAAGATTTTCACACACATGAATAATACTAACAATTGAACAATATTACTCAAAGTAGATGTTAAACATCCACATTTAAAAGCTCAGGCTAACTTTACACATCAAATGAAAATCATCCATCCATCAAAAAAAAAAAAAGGATAAGGGTTTAGGAATTCTATACTACTTCTAAGCTATTCCTATGAACTCAAGAGACGGTAAAGACTGAGTGAAACTAGTAACGACGCTTTGTTTCGCCACACTCGGGCAACTACGCAAAGTGGGTGCAATCTTCTAGGGTTGTGCTTAAGATTTTCACACTCATGAATAATACCAACAATTGAACAATATTACTCAAAGTAGAAGATAAGCATCCACATTTAAAAGCTCAGGCTAACTTTACACATCGAATGAAAATCATCCATCGAACAAAAGTATGAGCAAAATTTCACCAATCTAAACTATCAAATCTATCATTCATCTAACTTCAAAGCAAATTACTGGAAGCAAATCTAATCCAAGTGTTGAAGAAAATATGCAACCATGCAACCATTTGGCAATAATAAGACTTCAAAACAATACTGATAACGAACTTTTTATTACTCAAATAGCTCTACGCAACAATTTCATAAATTTCTCCACACAAAAATGAAATGAGAGAGCGAGTTTATACAAAGTTTTTGAAAGCAAAATAAACAGCTGAGATCAATCTAAGATTGACGGTTGAGATCTAGACAACCTAACCCTAGATAGAGTTTCCCATAATAATATCAAAGATCAATCTCAAATGAGACAAGTGGCACAAGATGGCTTTTTTAGGATTGCATCCCTTTCTTCTGATATTCAATGAATTTGGACAGAATCTGGTCAACCTCCATTGTGACATGTGGCAACATGTTGATCCTAAACTCTAACCCTTCCAGGTCATTTGCACACAGAGCAAAGGCGATCTCCCAGTCTAAATTCGTGCTTCTGAAAGGCATCTCCGATGGATAGGAGGTTCGACGCCTAAGCCAAATTACTTTTCAAGAGTGGTCCAGTAATGGCAAAGAAGATGTCTTGAACTTTGACCTTCAAACTCTCCAACTGCATATCACTTTCCCTGATAATCTCCTTTCCAAGCACCTCTGCAACTATAAGGAAAATTTTGTCTTGAATTGCCCTTATCTGTCCTTCTATTCTATTAGCATCAACTTTCACCTTTTCCAAGACCTCATTCTGTGCAACCAGCATCCAGTGCCAACTATTGAAGTCATAAGCAGCCCCTGCTTAAATTATATTTTGATCAACCAACTCCTGAGGCGAGACTCCTTTCAGCTCTCTAAGGCATGTAATGATTCTATCGTGGATATCCTAGAAGTGAGTCCATACTTCTGCCATGTTCACGATCCTAGAAAGTAAAGAAGAAGTTTGTTCATATGCTGATGATATTCCTTCCATAAACTTGGCTTCTTCTTCTTTTATACTTTCCAACCAATCTCTAGTTTCATTGGCTGTTACTGCATCTTCCTCAGAACTTTTGACTACCTGCTGTGAATCCAAAAGTGGGAGAGCTTCTGGATTGGCTTGATCAAGTGGCTTAGTAGTCAAATGCCGAATGTATTTCTTTAAGCGCTCAACTTCTCTCTTATGCTCATTCTTCTTTTGTGTCTCTTCATCCAACTTTGCCTTCATAGAAGCAACTGAATTGTCTAAGTTCTCTTTTACTTGGGTCTTTGTGCTTGGGCCTAAGTCAAAAGTGGTGATCTCATACTCATGAAGAGCAATGTCTCCCTTTGCTTTGTTAACCTTTGGCACGACTGTCTGCACTGTACGGTTACCTGCCTCATCTCTCTGGATGGTGGAAAATTTCTTAGCTGGTTTCTTCATTGCAACCTTTTCTAGTCTAGCTAAGAAATCTGTCATATCATCCTCTATTATTGGTGTGTTTGTTTTCAACCTCTCCTTCAGCCAATCAGGAACAATGGGCTGCTCAATGCCTTCCATCTGATTGTCTTCTTCAAATCCAATACCTCGAAGGGCAGAAATCATTCCTTCTTGAAACTCTCCTTCTTCAGCATCTATTTCATTTTCTGATTCTATAATCTCTGTGCCAGTGGGGGACCGTGGCTGTTCATCTTCTTGGTGTACTGGTTCTGCATTTTCTTCATGAATTGAAGAAGGAATGTCTATCTTTCCCAATGACTCATCAATAGTTAATATATAATTTTTATTCTTAGATGTGGCAGAACAAGAGGGTTCCACCTTTTGCTTCTTCTGAGCAGGCTCCTCGTTTACAACTGCTTTCCCCTTTCTTTTAGCACTAACACTTTTAGTTGCTATTTTATTTGAGGAATATCCTTCTGCTGCCCCCATCAGAGTATATGTCAAAGTTATATTTTTCCTTTTTAGCCTGTGACACTGCTGATCAACCCACCACCTGGTATACTGTATAACTGGCCGCATCAAAGTGGTTAAATCTGCATGCTCTGACTCTGACCACTTGATAGGAGGAAGGGGTGCATGCTCGTCAAAGTCGGGCTGAGTATGTTCTTCGTTATCTTCCAACTGATTTGGCACAAGAAAAGGTTCAGTCATTTTGATGAAATTTATTGACAGTTTGGAAAACAACCTTTATCTGATATCAAATTCATTTGCAGCATTAGCCCAAAAATCTTCTATGTCTACCCTTTGTCTGAATCTTCCTTCATTTGCTGATCTAATATTGTCATGGGGATCATAATTTGCTCTAGGTCAATAGAACGTGAAAGGGTACCACTGCATCTCTAGCCTGGCACTCTCAACTACCTGTGCTGTCGGACAATATTCTTCCATATTTCCAATAAAGAATGGAAATGTGATTGCTGCCTTCTGCCTTATTCTTTTGAAATTTTGATATGTCTCAAGTTGCCTGAGGACTTCAAGGAGAACCATCCGGTTGGTTGGGTAAACTG
Source organism: Cryptomeria japonica (assembly GCF_030272615.1). Classification (NCBI taxonomy): domain Eukaryota; kingdom Viridiplantae; phylum Streptophyta; class Pinopsida; order Cupressales; family Cupressaceae; genus Cryptomeria; species Cryptomeria japonica. Next base: position 689,660,506 of record NC_081407.1, read on the forward strand.
GAAGTTTATAAGGACGACCTTCAAAGCCTTGGACCCTTATGTATGTAAATTTTGGAAACTGGATAAACCAGGGTCCATACCTGCTGATCAAACTTTTAGCTTCAGGAGACAATCTCTGGTGAGTTCCTCCTTGCAACATCCTTGTAATTTACATCAAGAATGCATCATGTGCTCGATAGCTTTTCTCCTTAAGCTGCAGCTGTGGGTAACAATCATAAGACCGGAATTCATTCTCTCCATTGCCAACTATGCCTCTACAAATTAATCTAGAATATCTATAGGTTGCAACTAGCAGATAGACTATGTAAGAATTCATGTAGAATGATTTTGACTTCTCTAAATTTATCAGCTGCTCATGAAGGTTATTGCTGATTATGTGAGACCAATTAAACATCCTGACTCCTGATGTGATCTTGTCCATGAAGTAATACATCCATGTTTCAAATGGTGTACCCTTAGGGCTGCCCATTAGCCTATTCAGCAGCAGGATAATGTCACCATATTCTTCCTTGAAGTACGGGCGCAACAGGACCTTAAGGCACTTTTCCCCGAGGTCTCTTCTTTTCCAACCAAGATTTGTTTACATTGGCTACACAGAGCTCAGACTAAGCATCATAAATCCTTCTAGTATCCTCTTTTGTCTTGTAGGTGGTCTTATTGTATTTTGGAATTCCAAATGTTTCCTGGATGGACAGCTTTGAAAGGTTGGCTAAAACCCTTCCATCAAGTGCAACGATTTCTCTTGACTGTGCTTTGTAGTGTCTAGCACATTCAACCATTAGCTCAACACATTGCTTGGCGAGAGGAAATCCTGCTCCCTGGACAATGCCATTCCTCATCATCCGACAGGCTATGGGTGTTGGCAGGTGTCCATCAAGACCATACATTCTTTTTTTGAACTCTTCAAGGTCAACATGTCCATGGTCAGTATCTGTGACATTCTTCCATTTAGACTTGATCTTGGATTCCATCTGCTTCCCTTTGCTGGCAAACTTCATTGATGCTTCCTGAATGGTGTTCCTTGCAAAACACATGAAAACAATATTATTTTCTGATTTTAATCCTGATTTTCAATTAAATGGCTAAGTTTCTGCGAAAAAGCAGACTGAAGGTGAAGGATTTGATCAAGAAATTGATAAAAGAATGAGGAAAATAAGACAGAAAGTGAACGAAATTCAGTTTGATTGAGTTTTTTAATTCTCTTGATGATTGAAATTTACCTCTGATTCTGAAAATCTGTCTTATAATCAGAGAAAATACTTAATTTCTTGACCTCCAACACTTGGAAGATTTTCTCTTCTTGAAAATTTATCTTGAAAATAAAAAAAAATTCACAAACTTGAGAGAAAACTTCTTCTCAATCGCTCTCTGAATTCTCAACCTGAATAGTGAATTAAGTTTTATTTTCCTCTCAAAATTTCTATCTCATCAAGCAATCTTCTAGAACTTTCTAGAAATCTTGAATTTTGAAAATTCTCCAAGTGCTGAAAATTATTTTTTATTTTGGAAAATAATTTTAATAATCTGTGTGACAAATTTATTTTCCAAAACGCCGGTCTGATTTCATGTGAATTTGTTGATCAAAATTTCTCTCTTGGTATGGCAAATTAATTGTCTTCACGTTTGATGGATCAAATTTTAGGTCTCTAGCTAGGCATCTTCACATATTCCATTTATGCCCAGATGAATCAATTTGTGTCAAGGGTTTGATCAATCTTGCAAGGGTTTGGACAATTTCTTCATGCCTTAGGGTTTGAGTTTTTGGAAGGAATTTGTTTCAATTTGCACTTCTTATGCCTTGGCATGCTTCATGTCAATTGGACAATCATCTTTCTTTAACTTTCTTTTCCCTTCAGCAAACTTGAATCTTGTTTGTCTTGTTGAATTCATGTCTATGATCAGATTTTGGAAGGATCTATGGACAATCATCCTTTGGTGGATCTTGATGCTTTATAGGCAAACTTTCAATATGTTATCCTTTTAAATCCTAAGTAGGAGTTTGATTAACTCATGCCATCTTTATTGACTGCAGATCGGAGTTTAGTAGGGTTTGGACAGTCATATGTCTTTTGGGTCATGATGGGCATGTGTTTTCGGAAATTGCCTTGTCATTGTGCTTGCTGTTCATGGTGAATTCCAGTGATGACCAGACAGTTTGTCTTGCTTTTTGTCATGTCTTTGTCATGCTTGAATGCCTTTTTCTTGGTGGAGTTTACATGCTTTGGGTAGGTTTGTATTTGCTTGGAAGATCATTTAGGAGACTGTCAAAACATGTGCAGATTTGAATAATCTCTCCTTTCCAAGGTGAATTTCGGAGATGATTAAGGCGAATTCAGAATATGACAAGAGGAAGATGCTCTATTGTTTTATCAGCAGACCTTCAATCTGCTGTCAATGGCGGATTTGGAGGATTTTGGATATGTCGAACTTCTCAATTGCTTCTTCCAAACCCTTGAAATGCTTTCCTTCTTATCTTCATGGCAGATTCTGTCTGAAATCAGGTTCTTTCATGCTTGGAGCTGCTTGCTTTGATCATCCTTAGCGAGTTTCAATGAAGCACAACCAGGTTTTATAGATGATTGGCGGTTTCTAGAAGTTTTGTGTTTTATTCCATCCTTGAGAAGTTCGAACTCTTTGCTTGGCAAATAATGAAATAAAACCTTGTCTTATAGCTTCTTAGGTGATTTCTAGAAGCTTTTCATTTTGGGAAAGTTTAATTGTTTTATTCCATCTTTAAGGAATTAGAATCCCTTTGCTTTCTTCTAGAAGGGAGTTTGGGAAGCTTCTATCATGCTTTGAAAAGCTTTATTTGCTTTATTCTCCTTCTAGAATGCGAACTTGAAGAAGGTTCTTGACATGTCACATGTTTAATTGTTTTAATTGCTTTTAAATGCCAAGTCATCATACTTGCTATCTTTCTCTTTGTCAAGCGAGTTTTAGAGTGCCATGTCATCATTTCATTGCCAACTTGGAAATTCTCTTATCAACTTTATTTTATTCTAACATGGCGAACTTCATTCATGTCATGCCAACTTCAATTTTGCCTAGGTGGACTTGGATTATATGCATAGGGCAGAGTTTGAACACCCTTGGACATGGCGGACTTTGAGACTTCCTTGCCATGTTAAACTTTTTGCTTGTGGCACACACTTTATGCTTCCTTCTCCCAAGGCAGACTTTGAAGACGTGATGCCAACTTGATGAATGCCGACTTTGATAGTCTTCATGGTCAAAGCGGACTTTAACTTGTGCTTGCCTTAGACAGGGGCGGACTTTGAGGTTATTATGCCAAGGTGGAGTTTGAGTCTTCCATGACATATATGCTTTGACATGTTCATGTCAACCTTTGCTTGGCTTACTTTCCTTAACCAAAGGCAGGAGTTTAATTGACCTTCGCCATGAGTTAGCTAACCGAAGGTAGGAGTTTAACATGTGTTTGACATTTTTGCTCGGCTTGAGTTCATCCTTCCTTGTCATACCAACTTGGAAGCCATCATACCAAGGCGAACTTAGAAGTTTGTCAGACATTTTTTATATATGAATAAGCTTAACCTCAAGTAGGAGTTAGAGTAACTCTTGCCATGAGTTAGTTGACCAATGGTAGGAGTTTGTTGATACTTGGACAACTTCATTGTTCCTAGGCAAACCTTGACCATGCTTGAAGATCTTCCATACTTGACATTCTTGGGCGAATTTGATTGACCATCTGCCTTTCCACTTGTCTAACTTTGAGCTTGGGCGAACTTGCCATTTTTACTTTTCCAACTTAGGCGAAATTTTCAATGTGCCATATCTAAATTCTTTCTCCATACTTGATCAACAATGTTTATGCCGTGTTGATACCATGCTGGTTCATTTGGAACAAAAACCCTAATCTGGATTTCCACTTTGCTTTTTGCACTTGGAGACCTCATTTTTGAAATCTGAGAACATGGGTACTGATAAAATGGCTGATCTTTTGGAACAAAACCCTAATTAGGGTTTGCATTTTGCTTTTTACCCTTAAAGACATGATTTTCAAAATCTGAGAACATGGGTAGTAATTATTTGGCATGGGGATCAAAACCCTAATTCCAGAAAAAAGCAAAAAATTTCAAACCCTTGTTTTTTATACTTAGAGGCAAAATTTCTCGAATCCGAAGACATGGGCAGGACAAAAAAACTTGAAGATCAAAACCCTAGTCTCAGAAAAAAGCAAAAATTTCGAAGCCCTACTTTTTATATTTAGAGAAGATTTTCAAATTCCGACAAAATGGGTAGTAATAAAATCACTCAATGAAAAAACCCATATGCCATTTTAAAAAAAGCAAAAAATTCTAAAAATAGCAAGTTGTCATAAATGACCCAAAACAATTACGATCCTCGTCCTTCGGACCTTCTAAGCGCTTTGGCAACATTCAAATGCAATTATGAGCAAGATTTCTCAATTTGACTCAGGATGACCTCAAAAACTCTAACTTAAAACTCTCTTAGAAAATGGACTTATGAAATTGCAGAGCTAGGACAAAACCCTAAAAAGCAAAAACAAGGGGGTCCCCATCTGCGATGGGGCGATGTGTGATTAGGTCACAACAGGTACGCCACTCCATGATGGATGCTTAACACCTGCCATATGGAGCCAAGAGGGATATAGTATCTGCTCTTGGGCCTAGGAGGGAGGATTTCTTGGACACCCTATCCGACCAGCCTACCCTAGTGTACTAAGAAATTGGATAATAAAGATTGGCAACTAACTTACAATCTGATTTTATTTAACAAGCATACCAATCTTATTTCGTCCAAGAAATATAATAATCTGATTCTATCTAACAAATATAATACTAATGGTAATTAATACAACAAAATTGATATCATTCAATATAATTCGTTAGCATATGTTTTCAGTTTATAAGTATTACTTCATATTTGTTCTCTAATTTTGTGTTGCAGGAAAACAGTATACAAAGGTACTCCCCTAAAACTTAATTACCTATTTTAGATTTGAGCAAATTTAGGTTAATTTTAAAGTATAACTAATTAGGGGACATTACATGTCCCTTTCAGAGGGCAGAAATAATGAAGAGTTGCACTCTTTCAAAGGGTGTGGTGTGTCTCTTGCCTAAGGGCATATATGATGAAGAGGTGTGACCTCTCCCTCACATTGAGAGATATAAAGGAAAGGAATAAAAAGCATCTAGTGACATCACCATCGATCAGATTAGATCAGAACTGTTATTAAGTTACAGGCAGTAACATCCTTGTTCTTGGTGTTATGCATGGGGATGTGCTTAATATATGAAGCCTGATAATGTTCTTATGCAGAATTTAATATTAATATTAATATAGACTACAATATGTATGACAGTCGTTCTTAATTTCATATACATTCATAGTACATGAAAGACTATTATATGCATAGCCCAATTACTTAATCATTTCTATTGTGCCCCCCGCCCATAAGGAGAGGCGTGATGTTATTATGGAGAGGCTGAGTAAATCCATCCCAAATTAGGTGAGCCCCAAGGGTGGTCTGGATGGATGTTCCTGAAACCTGGGCCCAATTATGGAGGTGGTGTCAACGCACCCTAGACAAGTAAATCCCCATCCAAGGTTGAGGAATAGGAAGGGAGTAAGAATTGGGGCTTGAATATAGTCACTATCAATTGTACTATGAATAAGTATGGTCATCTAGTTTAATAACTTAATTTAAGGCATGATAATATTAAGTAATGGGTATTGATTATTAGGAAATTGGCAGCCTCCTAGTAGGGGACATTACAGTGTGTGCATGTGTGCACATGTAGACATGAATGGAATGACATGTTTGTGTGTATATACAATGTGTGTATGTATAAGAGAGAGAGAGCATGTGTGTGTGCGTGCGTGCAAATGTATACATGAATGAGATGATGTGTGTGCATGTGCACATGTATACATGACTGAAATGATTTGTGTTTGTGTCTACATGAATGAAATGATATGATTATAACTAGAAGATTGAATAGTTTATGCAATCATATTAGTTTATGGGATCACAATTGATTACATTGGTTGTGTGTGTGTGTATGTATATATGAACGAAATGATATGTGTGTGTATATATACAATGTGCATGTGTGCATGTATACATGAATGAAATGATACGTGTGTATCTTTGTGCGCACACATGTATACTGTTTGCCCTCTCGGGTGAATAACTTAAGACATAAAGGACATAACGCAAAATAATGCCGTAAATATCAGACAAAGTGTATCAGATGTTCTCTTCATAACAAGTGTTTTTTACAAGTTACATTTCGGAGTATAAAAGGGTACCGAGGGGGTGCGAGCGCCAACCGTCGCACCGCAACTTCCACCCCTCGGTTGCCAACTAACCAAAACAATTACACATAATTAACTAATGTTATTCCCGTGTACAATAATGCCGCCAACATCATCCCCCCCAAAAAGAAAAGTCGTCTCCAGGCGACTTACAAAAATGGAGATAATGCAACCTATACAAGATATCTGAAAGACTAGGGAGGGGGCTGAGAAAGCGTCCCTGAAGTAGAAGTGTGAGATGGCGGTGTCTGGGTCGCCAAGCGGGCACGAAGATCATACACCTGTTGAGTGCGTGCAGCCACATCCCGTTCCGCTATGAGGACCTTCTTTAGAGCTGTCTTCACCATGTGTGCTGCCTCCAATAACTCCTTCTCTTTTGTATCCACTGCCTCCGTTGCGCAGGCCAACCGTGTCTGCTCGGCTGCCAGGTGGGTCTCTACCTCGGCCTTCGCTGTTCGGATCTCAGCCGTCTCTGTGCGGGCCACCTCTAGCTGTGCCAACAACTGCGCCCTCTCGGCTGCCCATGAGGCCTGCTGACTGGCCACCTCTCTCTCCAACGCTACTCGGGCAGCCTCCCTGACTGCAGACTCATGCTGTGTACGCCTCAATGTATAATAGGCATCCCGGTAGACCTGCTCGATCTCGCGGACAACTGCCGTCACCCGACTCTCCACAACGGGCTGACGCAGCCTCCAAGCCTGGAGCATCTCCTCTGTCTCCGTAGTCGGCCACCCCTGAGACTCAAAGCAGGTAGCAAAGGCTGTCGGGCAGCCCACCCGCATAAACTGTAGGACCTGCTCTAGCTCCACCACCACCTGCTGCAATGCTTGCGTCTGGGCGGCGGCCACCACCCGCCTACCCCTCGTTACCATATCAGCCATGTCAGCGAGATAAGTCTCAACATCCTCCCCTGTCTGTGCCGAAGACTGGGAAATCCCTGGTGGGACGGTCACTACTGTATCCTGCTGTGAAGGTACCGCCTCCGCCACCGAAGGTGCACCATCTCCTGGTGCCTGCCCAGAGGCGACCTCCCCTGCCTCGTGCCCAACTGTGAGTCCATGTGCCTCCCCTGACGAGTCATCCAAGTGGACTACCTTCGCTCCAGTCTCTCGACACGGTGAGAATACAACAGCTCCCTCCGGCTGTGCCAGTGTTATCTGAAACCGCTGTGTGAGCCAGCTCTGCATAGCCTCGAGGTCAGCACGCATCTCCGTGACCAGTGGATGGTTCGCTGTCGTCGGCTCCTCCAACAACGAAGCCGAAACAGTCACCACAGCGTCACTACCCACGACGTCCAACCGTACGTGAGGCTCGGTATCCTCTACCTCCGTCGGCCCCTGCTCCTCAACCCCCACTACCGGATGCGGTGACTCCTCCGTCCCTGACTCTGCCATGTCTTCGGGAAGTGCCGCTATGGTTGGGCCCGATGGTGCTCCCTGGTGCTCGTGCTGGAGGGGACCAAGTGTAACAGGCGCATGGCTCTGCTCGAAGGTCGGAATACAGGTGCCGCCTACTCCAGATGCTGGCACAGTCGTGCCCATCGGTAACAGAGGTGGGGCAAACCGGACTCGTACAGGCTCCTCCGTTGCCTGACTGCTATCGTCCTCCTCATCTTCCTCCTCCGAATCCTCCGTGCTGTTGGACTCCCTTCCGCTGTCAGGCTCCCCTGAGGCCGAGGCCCTATCCACCGCCCGTTTCCGCTTTGCGGAAGAGTGCCCAATGTCCAAGTGCCTCCAATAACTGCCAACGGTCCCTGTGGCCGTACCTCCAACTCGTCCTCCGGCACTACTTCCCGCGTGGCCTCCAGGAATAAACCTATAGCATAATGAGGCATATAGAATGTGCGATGCTGGAGCGTCAAAAACTCATACATACGCTCTGCCAGTAACGCTGCCCAGTCATATACGATGCCATTCATCAGCATAATCTGAGGAAGGGCAATGTCCGACGCCCCACCCGACCCTGTCAATCTGCTCTTGATGACATCCATAATGCATCTCCAGTGGCCCTCCGCAACAAAAGTCTTACGGATTCCGCAACTCTTCGTGGCTCTAGCCACGCTGTCCAACTCCGCTGTGGTCAAATTCCGGGAGACTAATTTAATCCACCGCTCCTTCTCCTCCTGTGTCATCTTCTTGGCCTTCAAGTCTATTTTCTTGCCCTGGCTGCCGAATGCCGAATACCCTCGTGAAATCCCTTGCTTTGAAGGATATAGTGACATCCCTCTGGAGGTATTCAAACGTGCTGTGCATGTATGCCTGTCGAAGGTGTCCACCATGAAGCGTAGGGCACCCTCGTACTCCCGGATAGGGAACACGGGTATCCGAATAGCCCACTCTACTTGTGCCTTCCGGAGGTTTTGCTTTACCAAGTCATTATCGGGGGTGTCCTGCCACCATTTTCGGCATTCCAACCCATTCAGGCCCTCGAAAGTAATATTCTGTGGCGTCACTGTGTTTTTCGCACTTGCGGCAACCTGTGGTGCTTTCTGTTTTTGTTTTTGCCGAGCGCTGGCATCCATGGTGCCGCCTGCAACACGTACTCCTGAAGCTAAGATCCTGATATTGCTATCTCTATCCTTCTGGCTGCTACTGGAAGAAGCGTGCAGCTGTTTCTTCCAACTCCTCTTCCCGGCTGAATCCATCGATCTCCCTGTAACTGATTTGTTTAGAAAAAATCCACCCTTCGTAACGGCCCTCTCTTTTTGGCTGCCATCGTGCGGTTGCTTGGTCTACTTGTGGCTCTTATTCTTCCCTTTGCGCCTGCTGCGCGTAACCCTTGCTATTTGGTCTACCTGTGGCTGCGTGGGAGTTGTGCGGCTTGGTCTCCCTCTTTTTGGCTTTGGCTGCTGCGCGTGTTGACTGGGCCGTGCGGTGCGTGGGATTGTGCGGCCCCTTTTTTCCTTTGGCTGCTGCGCGTGTTGATTGTGCGGTGCGTGGTGGTTGCTTCTTCGTGCGGCGTGGTGGCTTCCTCGGTGTGCGGCGTTTTAACCTTGCGCGGCGGTGTCTTCATGCGGCGCTTTATATTTTTCGCGGCCTTCGGTGGCTCCCACCGCACGGTGGTGCCACCGTCGGTGGTTCCACCGCACGATGGTTTAACCGTCGGTGGTTCCACCGCATGGTGGCTCCACTGTCGGTGGGCCCCACTGATTGCAGGCTCTACATTGAATCATCGGCCGGCCCTTGGCATCGTACTGGATCCGGTTTTTGTTGTTGTTATTGTTATTGTTTCTTCTGCCGCCGCCGCGTCTATTATCCCGGTATCCTCCAGATGATGCCGTTGTGTTAGTCTGCTGGCCTGTACCCGCTGGTGTGGATGTTGTGGCCTGCACTGTGAACAACACCTGGTTCGGGCTTCGGGTTTTCATATTGTATGGGCACTCCTTGGTGGAGTGTCCCATCATTTGGCAAATCTCACAGAATGCCTTCTTCGGGCAAGTACCCTTTGTGTGTCCATCACTCTTGCAGTCTGTACACCATACTTCAGTTTCTTCCGTCTTACTTGTACTCCCTTTCATGGCCTTGAATTCTCTCAGCATTCGTTCCATGTCCTTTTGGAGCACGTGTACCTTTTTACTCGATTCGCTACTGCTATTGCTCTCTCCGTCAGAATCTTCATCATCGTTAGATGAATATCTATTACTTTTCTTCTTCCTTGATGTTTTGTATTCGCTTTCTAGATCCATCGCCCTGTTATAGGCGTCATCGTATGACGTCGGGGGTACAATCTTCATTTTTTTCCATAGGGAGGATTTCAATCCTTCCACAAACCATCGTTTTTTTAAGCCCTTAGCAGGCTGGCTCTCCATTTTACCCAAGAGTTCTTTCAGTCTCCTGCTGTATGCCCGTACTGTCTCCTTAGCACCTTGCTTGGTACTATATATCTCTGTTACAATTTCGTTGTCGTCACAGAGCAACCGAAACTCCTCCGTGAATTCCTTCTGTAAGTTAGCCCATGTGGCCACTTTTTGCTTATCTATATCGGAGTACCAATCTATGGTGACTCCACGTAACGTGGCTGGGAACTGCTGTACCCAGTCATCGTGGTCTGTTACTCCGTTGGCGGACCAAATGGTCTCACATGTACGGCAGTGCCGTAAGGGGTCTTCCTTGCCATCCCCTGTGAACTTTGGTAACTTTTGTTTGCTCGCCATCCCTGGTCGTCTTCCTGGAGGCGGTTGTGTCTGTGTCTGCGGCCCTGCGCTGCTACCTCCGGTAGTGTTGGTGGTGTGTCCTGGAGGTACGGTGTTTTGCCTGTCACGTGTGGCACCTACACCCGTACTGTTGCCCTCCCCTTCGGTCTAACACGCTCCTACTCCTGCTTCCCGTTGGTGATCTTCACTCCGTGGCGTGAGGGATAAGTTCCTAAACTGATCCCGAGTCTCCTCGACTAGATTTCGCCGTAACCTTGTTTCTTTTAGAAATTCTTCGTGGCTCCGCGTCCTACGATGATCTGGCGACGCGTAGAAATTTTCGTCGGCCTCTGCACCTTCCGTGACACCTCCTTGGTTCCCCTCGGGCCCCCCTTCGGCAGGTCGTCCTTCGGCAAGTTGCCTTAGCCTTCGTCTTCGTTCTACTTGCTGCTCCAGAATCAAAGCCCTCTGCGCGGCCTCCCACTCGTTCGTTTCCGGTTTTCTGTTCCTATCTTTATTCAATAGGTTTGGCATTAATTGTCACACATCTCCATAACTCTCAATTCTTAAATCAAAACATATCTTTATTAGTTCATCTGCTCAAGTACAACTCGTGTCAATGACACTTTTATTTGAAAATAAGAAGTTCACAGTTCAATTCCCTCCTGGCCTGGCGCCATCTCTCTCCGTGTCCCGTCGGCTGTTCTCCTCGTAGTGTTGCAGGATTTGTTGTCGTCGTTCCTCCTGGGCAATCTCCTCCAGGTGGGCCTGCTGTGCCAGCGATGCCTGTGCAAGCAGCCGGGGGAGGTGGTTCATTAACCGGTTTACTGTCAGGCTAACCTCCAGCGCTGTCCACATGGCACTTGGTGGGATTTCTGCCTCCGCCGCTTCTCGTCGAACGTATGTCTGAATGGCTACCTGGAGCAAAATTGAAAATTCTCGCGTTGCCGTGTCTTCTCTTGTGTAAAGTTCTGTCCGCGCGTCGTCGGCCTCCGGGTTTACTTCACCAACGGGTAGGCCCATTGTGTCTGTGCGCCATCCGTGTCTTCCGTTCCCGAGTTTGTCTAGGCAACGATGCCAAATGTTTGCCCTCTCGGGTGAATAACTTAAGACATAAAGGACATAACGCAGAATAATGCCATAAATATCAGACAAAGTGTATCAAATGTTCTCTTCATAACAAGTGTTTTTTACAAGTTACATTCCGGAGTATAAAAGGGTACCGAGGGGGTGCGAGCGCCAACCGTCGCACCGCAACTTCCACCCCTCAGTTGCCAACTAACCAAAACAATTACACATAATTAACTAATGTTATTCCCGTGTACAATAATGCCGCCAACATATACATGAATCAAATGAAAAGTGTGTGCATATATACAATGTGTGTGTGCATGCACACATTTATACATGAATGAAATGATATTATATACAATTTTTTTTTTTGTGTGTGTGTGCACATGTATACATGAATGAGATGATGTTATATACAATGTGTGTGTACACATGCACATGCATGCATGAATGAAATGATATGTTTGTGTATATACAATGTGTCTATACATACAATATGTGTTTGTAAGAGAGATAGAGTGTGTGTGTGTGTGCATGCACATGTATACATGAATGACATGATGTGCGTGTGTGTGCACATGTATACATGGATGAAATGATGTGTGTGTGCGCTCACATGTATGCATGGATGAAATGATGTGATTTTAATTGTCTATAAGACTAAATAGGATATAGAATCATAATAGATTACATTGGTTGTGTGTTTGTGTTACACGAGGACATGTCTCCACCCCTCAAACTATTATCCTTGTCCCCTAAGGTGTTTCGGGGATGAGGGGAACTTTGTTGAGAAAATGTGGAAATGTCTCGAAACACATCTCCAAAATTGGGAAAACAAGAAACACATAGGGGATGCCTGGCCATCCTCGAGGCGGCCAGGGATGTCTTAGGCATCCCTTGGCCATCCTAGGGACAGCTAAGTGCCCCTTTTTGAAAGATGATTTTAAATAATGTTTAAAAAATTGTTCATAACATGAAAAAAAAGATTATTAAATATATCATGACAACATTATAACAGCAGTATAACAAGACAACAAAATAACAGCAGCAATAAATATATCATGACAACACTATGACAGCAGTTAAATTAATCATGACAACAGTGACAACAACAAATGTAGCATAGCAGCAATAAATATATTATGATTCAGATTCATAGTTAACAATATAAGTTATATGACAGTTAATATTAACAGCAATAATTTGGATTTCTGATTTCATTGTTCAAAAAAGCATCAAACTTAAATTTGTGATATGATATTAGATACAATTATTATTGTTAGTTGCAAAAGGGATTAAAGGTGCATTTTCCATGGTCTCGTATAGTGTGGTATTGTGTGAGAAGTAGAAACAAATTCTTTCTGGAATGTGGTTGGTATGTTGGCTTCTGCAGACATCATCCAGCATCATTTTAGCGTTGTCATGTTATATTGCTGTTCATTAACTTGTAGAAATTAGACTCTCTCTCTCTCTCTCTAAGTCTTTGAGTAGGTTTATACTTTACTATAACAATTTTGACAAAAGTCTAGACTCCATGTGCATATGCAGGTACAGAGAAGCTAGTCCAAAAGTCTTTGATTAGTTTTATTGAAGTGTGACCCTTGAGCCTTAAACCAAACTTATTTGATGGGTTCTCTGGACTTCTACTGCTACTTTGTAACAAGTCAATTAGTTCCACCTTGCCTTTCAGTGGGCTATTTTGAACTCCATCAAAAGTTACACAAGAGGTTGGATGGCTATGTTAGGATTTTTCTCTGGGTACAGGTCTAGAAATCCTGCAACTTTTTAAGCTTTTGACTGCTTGTCGATTGAGCCATGGAAAATCATTAGTTTAGAGGAAGTTAACTGCTATACAGCTTAAGATGCAGCCAAATAACTTTCTTTTCTAATGATTTTCTGTTTTCAATTGACATAAGTTCTGTAGTACACCAAGATGGTATAAAGGGGTTTTTGGTTTTTCAGAATCTTTGATGTAAAGAAACTGAACATTTAGATTTACTGCTTTTCGTTATTTTTTTTAATGCTTAGTTTTTCCATCTTAGAAGGATTTGACATGTTTCTATGAGAAGGACCACCTAGCTAAGCTGATGAGTGCAGTGTTCCAGGAAGGCCTGAGGCAGATGTGGTAGTTATTGGCAGTGGAATTGGGGGACTTAGTGCTGCTAGCCTTCTAGCTAGATATGGCCAAGATGTTCTGGTTTTAGAAAGTCATGATCTACCTGGAGGAGCAGCCCATTCATTCCAAGTAAAAGGCTATAAGTTTGACTCAGGGCCATCCCTGTTTTCTGGTCTTTCATCAAGAGGCCCTCAAGCCAATCCTCTTGCTCAGGTGATGCTTATTAAAGTGCTTTTGTTAAATTGTGTGCCTATGTGTAAGCATTTGCACTTCCATTTCCCAATGTTCACCATGCTTACATAGATCCACACAGTTTCATAGCCTGGATGATTTAAGAACAGTGTTGTGATTTTCTGACCTCTTTTTTTAATGTTCAACTACTTTCATCATTAATTATCAGTAGGAGTGGAAATCTCTGGAATGTTAATGAATATTGTATTTCAATTTATAGTATGGGAACAGAATTAGCACTCAGTTTTATAAGGTTGGTGCAGCATAATAAAATCCATATGAATAATATTGGTAAGAGACATCATTCAAAAAATAATTCATCTAAATGTCTGCAGAAATGTTGAATGTGTCAAATGAAAAGAATGAGTGGAGTTTTAGAACTTAGTACTTGCACAGTAATACAAAAGGCAAGTTTCTAAAAACAAATTTGCACTTTCTATCGCTAAAGGTGAGTGCCTATGATGACAACTACATCAGAAATTTTGCTGTAAATATGTTTCAGATATATTTTTCACTGAATTAAATTTAATGTCAGAGCAGCTGAAGCCCTTATAATTCAAAACTTAAATATACCAACTTATGAAGGCAGATATGGAATGACTTTATGCATTAAAAGGAAGAAAAAATCAATAATGTTAATGTGCATGAATAATCAAAAATAGGTCAACGGGACTCAGTACCACTGACAAGAATTCCTCTTTAAATTTCCTCTACATAAGTCTTTCTAGTTAAATAATAAATTTAAAAAGCAAAGACAACTTCTTCCAACAATAGTTTTTTTACATTAAACCAAAATTAGAAAGCAATTTAATTTGAAGTCTTCCAAAACATATGCTGCAACTCTAAATAAATTCTCTTAATGCAGGCTTCATATATGGCCTGAATCCGCTTTAGCCATTCGTATAAAAAGACTTTTTATTGAACATCAATGCAGGTTGACATGTCCATGCCTACTATGATGTTTTTAGTAGGGTTCGACTGGGTAGTTTTTGAGTCGAACTCTCTGATCTGTATTTCATGAGTAGTGGCTCATACAAACCCATTTCTCATTAGCATTAACCATACACTCAGCACTCATTTCATCAATCAGGTTCAACTGCATAGATTTTGGGTCAAACCAATTGGTTGATGCAGTATGTGCTAAGTGGACCAGTCATGCTCATGAGAGATGGGTTTGTGTGAACCACTACTCATGAAATATGGGTCAATGAGTTTGACTCAAAAAATGCACAATTGAATCCTAATAAATCATAAAAACATCAAAATTTTATGCACTGGAAAAAATACCTTCTACTTCTCATGTCCATGTCTATCCTTCTGTGATATAGAGTACCACTACCAACCATATTACTTAAGTGAAGGACTATAAATTTGATGCACCATGGGTACCAAAAGCCCTACTGCAAAAATCCTGATCATATAAATTCACCACTTTTTGTGTATGTTGCATTCAACTCCACATTGTTATGCTCTTGAATCTTTGATAAAGTGGAGCAAATAGCAGGATTATTACAAAAGGGGAGTGAAATAGCTCTGTTTAGTTACAAGCATGAAAGACTTGAAACTTTCCAAGTTGACTAGAACTAGGAAAATTATCATATATGACACAACTAACATATATACTCTGACACCTGGCTGCTTTGTGGTGACCTGTTGTGTAAATTCTATTTGGTTGCTGAATTTTTTTAGGGGCCTCTCTTGGTTTTTTCACAAGAACAATTTAGAAATGAAGAAAATAAAATTTTCATCATGTTGTTGAAAGAACATTTTAAAGATTTTAGAATGCCTGAAGCTAAAGGAATCCTATTTGAACTAACCCGGTTAATTGCAGTACTCAATTGAACAGAAGACTTGCCACAGCCAGGTGATTGTGCAAATATACCATAGGGCCTGGGCTGGGCTTGGCAGAGGAGTTTTGTCCATATAAATTGGATTCTGGCTTGTGAATTTTATTTAATTTTAGTAATCTAGTTGAATGTTAAGGGAAACTTCAGTAGTTTTACCCCATTTCTTTGTGCTATTTTGATAAATTGGTGGTGTCTTATAGCTACTGGAAACCATAGTATATGGGAAATGAAAGTCTGTTAATCTTCTGTTTTTTGTTTCATCATAAATAATTAAAATTTTTGACTGTAACCAACTGCTTAAATTTGCAACTGTGTAAATCTGTAGGTACTGGATGCCTTGGGTGAGTCCATTCCCTGTGTTCCTTATGACTCTTGGATGGTTTATCTCCCAGAAGGTGACTTTTTGTCTCGAATTGGACCAACAGAATTTTTCAAGGTATACAGTCATAGCATTATGTTCTTTCTCTTCGATTAGAATGCCTCGATATCAAGTTTTTATTGTCTATGGTATAGACTCTTGCTTTATGTTTTAACTTTAATTTTTGAAGGATCAAATGTAATAAAGCCTAAGATAATACTTCCTGACATTAAATAATGGTTGTTTTGGTAGGAATTAATCTTTCCTTTCTATTCTAGACATGAAAGTTGCAATTCAATTCATGTTTATAGATGTTATATTTGCACTCCCCATGACAATAAATTAGCATGTATTTGGTAAAAACTGTGTGTAAATTTTTGAATCAACATTTCAGATCGCACTCATTTTTTGATTTAATTCCTCTTCCTGATGATGGATCACAGAGTGTGATCTGAAACTTTGATTAAAAAATAAGCACTCATTTCTAATCAAAAGTGTTATAATTTACCAGTGGACATTGTTGATTTGAGAGTTCGAACACATAGAATATGTTTTTCTGAAGCCAAGTAATGAATTTTCATAAGTTTTTAATTCAGTTTATGAATGGAGGAAAACATGAGAGCATTGTACATGGTTCATAAATAAAAAATAAAGTGAATTTTAATAAAGATAATTGTTTTTTTAAAATCTAGTAGTGGTTGATCTATTGGGGCCCGTGCCCAAAATTGAACATAATTGATTACATAAGTCAAGATCTCAAGGTTGTAAAATGAGAAGCTAACTAGAAAACAAAACATGCCACAAAGAGCCCAGCTTCTGAAAAAAATACCAACCAACCAAAATCACTAATAAGGCTCCCATCCTCTATCACCAAACACAACTTTATCTCCAAAGGATCACAAAGGATCACAGTTTACAACCTCTTTATCTCCAAACACAACTTTAATAAACCCAAGCACAACTATGCCCTTGCAATGGAAAATACTTCTAGATGGCAGTTGGATACGATGCCATGTAAGTAAAGGATCACAAGGCTTTGAAGATCTGCCAAATTTTGTGTAATGGCCCCTTCTGGAATTATCCTAGAATTTGCCCTAAAAGCACAAATGCAATAAAGAAAGAGATGAATAAGGTTAGGGTTATATGTTTACCAAATAAAATACCATTCTTAACAAGACGATCCTTTACTTTTCAATTCATTAAGGTTAGATGATCTCATGCAATAATCTCACTTTAATAAATAGACAAATTCTATTTTACTCCCTACTATTCAAACACGTTAGGGTTTGGGGGAGGAAGCATGATAAGTCTGCCCGAAGCCATCCCCGCACTAAGCCCAAGAGCGGACACTCACCCTCTTGGCCTCAGTGGCAGGCAACATGGACATCCACTCAGGGTCGTCTACCTAGTGGGATACTTGTATCTGCTTTCCCTATCCATGCCTTATCCCGTTAGGTCAATATTCAATCATCGTAGGGTTAGGAGAGGAGATTGTAATAAGGGGTCTCTTAATCTTCCTATCTAATCCCAATAGTGGATCTTTGCCCTCTTGGCCCTAGTGGCAGGCAACATGGACATCCACTCGGGGTGGCCTACTTAGATGGAGATCTTATCATTACTCCCCTTCCTTACACCTCCTTCCTGCCCTACCTGATTGGGGTTTACAAACAGATTCATAATCATGTATATGTATTTTATATTCACCATATATAACAGATTATATACATACTAGCATATAGTGCATAGGTTAAACATATGCCACAAAGATAATTTATAATCTTAAACTTTCTGGATTAGATTGCGTAGCAGTTTAAGATTATACATTATGGATTGTGGAAATCTGATATCATTAAACAAAGATAATTGTTAAGCTGTTAGCTGTTTGTATAAGAGATCTGAATTAGATCAGTTAGAAGTCTGATCTTGATTGTGTATCTGCTGCTAATACACATCTTTTTCTACTCTGGATATTATCTCCCTTTCACTGATTGTTGGAATTACTTGAAGCCAATGATGATCAATTATAGAAAATTGCGAAGTCTTATTAATAAGACAATTTTCTGAATATATGCAGATATATATGTACATATCTGAACTTGTTAGATTTCGTCCTTATATTTCTATTTTCCTCCTATATGCAGATTATATGTATTCCAATTTCTGTTCTGATTTCTTGGTGTTTTCCCCATTGCTTATTTTTCATTTTCCCATTGATTTCCTTCTCTTTTTCCATTTATATCTTCCTGTCCCTTATGAAGGAAGACGTCTCTTTTAAGAAGGATACCCTTATTAAGATTCACACCTCTTCTTAATAAACACCAGCAACTTGATTAATTCATGCTTCTTCCTTATAATAAGTGGCCTATTCTTTTTAGTGATGCTAACACAACCCATTCTTACCATCATTTTGATTAATCATGGTATTCAATAATGCTTGTTTCTGTTAACAATTTCTCCATCTTATGGATATGGATCGCTGTTTTAAAATTAATGAGATTGCTGTTTTGTAGACAATGTAATCATTACCCAGTCTTCTGCAATCTCTGCCTTAGATTTCTGTAATTGCTGCCTTAGTTTTTCAATTGTTGCCTTTTGATAATTGCTGATATTAATATATGCATGCTATTAACTTGAAGTTGGCCTGATAATTATTTATGTTTCCTCAGTCTAGTCGGCCTGTTCTTAATACAATCCGATGGCTGTTGGTCGGCCTTCTCAAAACTGATCACCACCAATTGCTTAAATGTATTTTACCTTGGGTTGCCCCCCTTGCATTCAGTCAATCGCTTTTTTAATCATATAAAGCTGCAATCAGGGTTTGTCTAGGGTCTTAAGACGGGGGCATGACATTTTGCCATTAAAACACAAATCCACACAAGAGAATGCGACCAAAGCCAAGTTGCACTAGCTGCACTGTCAATTGCCCATCCCAACTCCCACACCAGATGTAGAGAAGCAAGAGAGCAATAAAGAAAAGAAGCCACGGCAACCAGCTAGAATTATCATTGCATGGTTTGACTATAAAAGCACAAGCTATGAATTCATCAAAACATTGCTCTCTATCAAGTCACCCCCTATGCACACCAGTCACACAAGCTGCTGTTGAAGTGAAATGAGAGCAAAATGTACAAGCCAAGATCCCGCTATGTGGTCTGAGCAAGAAATAAAAAGGGACTACGGTGGCTGAAAACCAAACCATTCCCTATGTCTTGACCAAGAATTATATAATACCATCAAAGGATATTGATCCACTCCCAAGTTGGCTTAAAAATCGGCTGACAAATTCACCTTTTGAAAACAATACAAGAAAACCATTTCATCAAAGGAAGAACTAAGAGCTTGCACCTCTTCTTGAAAATGCCTATGTATTAGGACAAAAGCCTTTATGAAGGCCATTGATGATGTCAAGAGAGTCACCTTGAACCACAACTTTCTTTAGACCAAGGGAAGAGGCCAATAAAATCCTAACCACAACCTCCCATTCCACTTCATTATTTGTTTGGCAGCCAAGAAAAAGAGAACTACTGTGAACAAGAAGGCCTGCACATCTCTAAGAACCACACTTGCATCGATAAGACTCAGATTGCCCCTAGAGTCTATGTCAAAGTCAATCATTAGAAATCCTTTTGAGGGTCTCAACAATAGAAAATTCTCTAGCAAATTGTTAATCTCTTATTCCATTAATGGAGCATAATAAAGAGTCCTGTTATGCAGTGATGAAGTTTTATTTTTTGTTGAGCAATGGTTGAAAGGAAGCAAGGTACACAGAAATGCTTCCTACACTAATCTATTGAGGTGAGTGTTGTGCAATTATTAAATTTTTAAGTACATACACATAAACATAAAATGAACAATATACCATAGCACATGTACACATGGGAAAAACTCTTTATGAGAAAAAAACCCCATACTCCAAATCAACCCAATGCATTATTCAGTAAACTTAACAAGATTACAATGCACTTGTAGAGCAAGCCTTCACTGGAGTTTCACCAAAATACAATTCTTGAGTGATTCTGACAGTATAACGGTTCCTCCAAAATTGTTCATACAAACTACAACTTCAAGCACCAATAAATAAATGAAGTAGGAACTAGAAACCATGAATGGTTTGGGAAAACTATTTGCAATACCATAGGAGGTATGACACCAAATTCAAATGCCCTCCTTCGTAAAAGATCCTCTCACCTATTTTTAGCAACATTCTTTACAACATGTCATTGTCTTAAACTATCATATTTGACCACCCAAACTTGGCACCTCAATTTGTCCTCATTCAACCATTCAAATATGAGCCATAAGAAGTCTCCATGCTTGTCATAATGCTGGTCAATGTTCCAATGTAACTACCCTCTTAAATGCTTTACGAATCATAAGAATCTGTCATATGTAACTCCCTTTATGATGACCTTACACCACAAGATGTTGACTCATGGCCAAACTATGCCACCTCAACGTGGGACACTGTAATATTCCCCTTAATTTTTTTTTATTTTTTCAATGAGATTTACAGAGCAAACACAATAACTCGTTAAGGCTAGAGAAATAATCCAAAGCAACTGAAGGGAACCCTTTCACCTTTTGTTCACTGAGAGCCCAATTTGAGAGGTCCAGAGCATACGGTGTTCCGGGGGTCGTTAGCACCAAAAACCAAACTGAAATTACAATGCACGGGCGGCAAGCCAGCCCCTTCTGCTTATTCAGCAGGGTAGAAACTAAACTTCTTGGCGGTAAACCAGCCAAGGAGAACAACAAGAAACTTAACCCAATCACTCTACCGCGTATTTTAGTGGGACGACATTACATAAAACTTATCACTCTACCGCATATTGTAGTGGGAGGACAATATCACTCAACCACTTATTCAGTGGGAGGACAAAGGTTACAAATATCAAATATAGGTGGCAAGCCAGCCTCTTCCACTTGTTTAGCGGGTATGAATACAATCCAAAAGTGGTTGATAGTACTACTATTCAACCTTACAAAATATAGGAAAGATAGAATAGGAGAATAATGCTGATCACAGAAGATCACTATCACCAAACCAACTCAAACACCAACTTCCTAAAATCTGATATAAATGACAGCAGGCTGGAAATGCATAACCAGCAGCACAAAAACACACTAAAATTCTCCCAACTCTCATCAAACTCACTCAACACTCCCCACAACACACTCAAACTGACACTAGGAATGAAACAACCAAGAACCAACTGGAAATGAGCTTCAAAACACCCCAAAACGCCCGACACGCATCCAAATGCACTCCCAAAACCCACGCCTAAGCTGGAAAAGTACGATTTGCATTATAAAATCAAAGACTCAGAATTAGGGGCTGCAAACTTACAAAACATATCGCCTAGTGCATAGAAATAGTTTGAGCCAGTACCCAGAATAATAAGTCGCACAGGCAAGGAGGTAGGATCAAATCTTTGCTTCAACCACACTAGAACCAGCAACACTGAAAATTACAGCAGCAACCAACTCTTCAAATCCACACCAAACACAATCTATAGTTACACCGAACAGTCCACAAAATCGAACCACAGCTAGGAGTGATGTCTCACACTCAAAACTGCAAAGGAAAATCTAGGAGGTTTTCACCCTCGAAGAAGTTTGGAGTCATTTCGACAGCATAACATTATAATTTCTCTGGATGATCAAATGAGGAGCCAAGCACCTGTATATATAGATTTCCAAGTTTGAAATTCAAATTCAACTCCCTCCAAATTCACCTCTCCAATTTGCATTTCATTTCCAATGGTGGACCCAAGTATGGCGTTCCCCCTTAAGTCAAAATCACGCCTAGCAAAGGGGACCACGATTTTTGGCATAGAATATACTTTGTCAAATAAAATAAAGTCTCCTTATTCATTTTGGCGTCCCCCTTCATGGTACCAATAATTCACCTAGCAGACTTAGGATAAATCATAATATGCACAATTCCCAATATCATTAATTAGTAATAAAATAATTAAATATTAAACCTGAGGATAAGGAAATAATATTTAATTGAATAACTTATAACTCCAATATTGATTATCAACAAAAGTCCAGAATGAAGTTGAGCAATGAAGACCACTGAACTGCGCTAGATCAGGACCCTGTCCAAGACTACTAAAAATAGAAATGCCCAATACTGCCACTTACTAAAAATAGTAAGTCATGAAATATTGCTTCGAAAAGCATGATCTTCGCACCCAGAGTGAGATCTTGGAAAGCTCAGTAAAACTGCATCATCCAAACAGCCAAACCGTAACTTACTAAAAATAGTAAGTTCACACTTCATCGCATAATCAATTGCATGTTATGCCACCCTGGAGTTCATGGAAAACCTAGAAGGAAACCCAAAGTAGAACAAAAGAATTCCCTCCTGACAACCCTAAAAAGCTCATGCAGAACTCCACAAAAGTTGGAAACCCTAATTCTCCTTTCCAAATAGCCTACGGGTCTCCGGAATAGGCCAGTGGACCATTGAATGCATCATCACTGAGAAGGGGACATTACAGACACCTACCTTTTCATTAAGGACGAAATTCGCTAATAACAAAATCCATGTACTTCCAAATGGGACGCCAACTCTCCAACATTAAGGCAAAATATACAAAAGATGAAATAGTGAGTGCCTACAAAGTATTATAATTGAACATTAGGAATGCAAGGTTGAGACACCTTTGCCCAACAATGGTTATTGACAATGATTGTTCCAAGCACCTACTTGATGGAGTAGGGGACTTATGTGAATTGGATGCATTGGAATCAAATTTATTTTCAATTGTTGTTTGTCATTGTTTATGCCTCATATTGTTCATCATTAAGATTATAAAAAGAATCTATTTGTCTGTCTTTTTGTGTGATTTAGTGATTTTATTTCCATTGAATCTTTGTGTTTATTCTATACGCTTATTGTTCTTATAGTTCATCCATCTATGGTTGTCTATCATATGTTGTGCTGAGAATTGAAAATTGGATAAGAAAATGGAAAACTCAAAATTAATAGGGCATGAAGCTGAGTTAACTATTAATTAACTAGTGTATTGGGTGAGCATTTGGACTTGAGGCAATTTCATGACACAAGATTGTATAATGGTGAGCCATTTTTGAGATTATTTTATAGTTTTACCCTTGAGGAAATAAAGGTATTTGTGTGTCATGTCCGCACCCTGAAGGGGATATCAATGCCTTACAAAAAATCATCTTGCCTCGAGACTTCACGTTAAAGGAGCGACCAGGACACATGATTGCAAGGTCAGAAAACAGAAAAAAGCAAACACCATCGGACAGAGATCGATTTGCTAATAGACAGAAACAACGCTTGGAATGCAAGCAAGCTGTGGTCTTAATTAAAGAAGGAAATCAGAGATTATTAGTTTAGGAACAATGACCCCTTAGACAACAATTCAAACATAAAAGAAGTGTGATTAAGAGAATCACCTGAGATAATTAATAATTACGAATAGGTATCCACAAAAAGACATGATCCCTTATGAAAGGATAGCCACTTCCAAAAGATGCATATCTTCAGGGACGTGTTAAGACATGTATATAGAGAAGGCCATGATGAAGGAGGACAGAAAAATGGAGGCATTAACAATTACATAACAGCAAAAAGGATCAGATGGAAATGGAAGAGGCATCTAATTTGAAGTAAGAAATGATGATAAGGGAAGAGGTTCTGAACAAATATAAGGCAGCATGATCTGCAAAAATGGGAAATAACATAAGTAGTTGATAATCAGATATTAAACAGAATAAAAACAAGATCAGAGCAGAAGTTCATATACCTAGAACCAATACAGATTTAGGCATCATCAATCATCCAAAAACATATCTTCAGAAACATCAATATTGACATCAGCAAATCAGCAATCAATCAAATCACAAGGCAGATTGAACATGATCAGTGAATCATTAAAAGAACTTATCAATCAGTCCAGTAGATCGAACCATTAAAAGCAGGTCAAATGCATTAAGAAGATCACACAGCAAAAGCATTTGCCGTAAGACAGGGAGCAGCACACACACAGGAAACCAATCCAATTCATCACAGCAGAATTCTAGTCATTTCAGATTTTATTATTATCAAACATATATTCAGTGGTATACTTGATATTTCTGCCAATCATTGTCTTCTATAAGTATACATGTTGTTTATGCATAATAAAGAGTGATCGATTGACTGAAACCTGTCTTGTAGGAAGGGCTTGGGGTGTAAGCAAAAGGAGTATACAAGGCTAAGTAAGTAGGCCGTTCTAGAGTTGACTATAATGGCTCCTAGGACCACAGGGCACTTACATAGAGAGCCAAGTAACTCACTTACGAGCCCCGCCCAACTCCACAAGATGGCAAGTGTCTTTAGGAAGATGAGACATTGATGGGGAAAGCAGGTACAAGCTGCCAAGCAAGCAAGAGAGCTGTGGTAGACATCCACTCTTGGGCTTGGTGTAGCAATGGCTTCGGGCGGACCCATCATGTCTCTTCCTCCAAAACCTAATGTGCTTGTGTAGTATTATTGGTAATCTATGAATATGATGTGGTATGCCCAACCCCAATGATTTTAATATACATATCTGTATATTTGCATATGTTGTCTATGTCATGATTGCAGGATTCAAATCCAGGATCGCATTATTAAAGATAATAATTTCTTGGTAAGATGTAACCCTAACCCTGATTTGTTGTAATTATGATTTTAGGGCAAATTCTAGGGCAAATTAGGAAGGGGACATTACATTGTGGATGGTCTCTTGAATAAAATCAAGGAGTAAGCACTATAATTTTAGGCAAAGGAATATTGGCGGCAGGGAAAATTGGTAATAGGGGCACAAATGGTGGTTCGTAAACAATGATCCTTATGTTTACTATGTTACTAAAGATGTTTGAGTGTTATTACATCAGGAATTAAAATTTGGAAAAATGTTTGAGCATATGTAGATTTACATAGAAAATATCCATTGTGTAATCAACTTTAGCTAGAGCAGTACCCAAACTATATGAGTCTTAACACTGGTCCTCTAATTTTTGTTTGGTTTGGAGTCTAGGTCTAATAGCAGTCATATTATGATAAGTGATAATGTGCCCAGGATTGAACCCAGTGGATAGACATACACTTAGTAGGCTAAATTTGCTATGGTGGAATCATTAACGTGAATGACAAAAGTGGAGAACTATATTAGAGCGCAAACAGACTAGTGAAAAAAGGATTGATAGAAAAGGTTAGACACTTCAATGAGAACTATAATGGAAATTTTTATTGTGCCAAGTTCTGTACATGATTTGAGAGTTCAAATGTATTGAATGCCCAAGCTCTTCTCTTGTCTACCACTAACTTCTCACTATTACAATAATGGTAATTTATAGTATTACTATTTATACATGAGGAGGGTGGAGTGGCTGGGTAGTTGTGAGATTGCCTGCAGTTTTGAAGTAAGCTGGTTCCAATTATTAGATTCCTTTGTGTTGCTTTTATTCAGGAATGTTGCTGCAAATGTCTGCATAGAACAGATGCCATCAGATTGGCATGGCAATATTGGAGACGAGTTAGATTGTTGTGTTGCTGCCACATGTTTTGCAGGTGATGGTGATGCTGTTGAAAGCCATGAAAGCCAAGTGTTGGCACTGGCAGAGTTATGCACTTCTGACTGTCCTAGATCGTCCTGGATCAACAAGAGTATAACGCTTCTTGTCTTAGTGAACCATGGACATTAATTTTGGATTTTGGGATTGGATATGCCAAAATCTGTTTAACTAGTGACATGTTTAATCTTTTAATGAGCAGCTTAGTCACCGTGTCGACTCCTGTAATTCGGAAGTAATTTCATTGAGAGATTGTATACAAGGTTGTGTATGTGGACAGTCCCTTGTACAGTTTTGAATTCTTTCTTCTAATATAATATAATATACAATCTTCTTATCTTAAAAAATCAATGGTTATTGACATCAACATCAAGAGACTAAGTAGATGAATAATTTGAATTTCTGCCATTTCTATCCCATGAAGGAAAGATATCCATTTGGTTGAGTTATGCGGCCTCCTAAGCTGGTATCAGTTAAACCTGTCCAATTGTGTGTTTCCTGTATTGCATGCAACTTTTATTTTGCATTTGGCATTTCTATCAATATCATTTGTTTTGCTTGCTAATCTACATTATTATTTTGAAGCCCCTGTTCATTGCATGCCTTTTAATTGGTCCTCGTATACATTGATAATATTTTATTTTATTTTGACCAGTACTTCATTGTTTGTGCATAGTCCATCTGATAACATTTTCTTCAAATACAAGCATGTAAGGTGCTTTTCCTTGTCATAGTGATTTCTTTATTTCAGAAAACATGCTGCTGACAAATGCAATTCTAAATAGGACTAATATTTGTAGTATAATTATTAAATAGATTGTTCTGGGTATTGTGATGACAGGATCTTGAGAAGTATGCAGGTCCAAATGCAGTGCAAGAATGGAAAAGATTACTTGTAAGACAATTATTCACTTTTTTCCATAACTTTTGCAACAGATATTATCACCGTAGATCAGTATCTGACATGTTCTAATATTGAAGCTAGATAGTCTTCAAGCATCAAGCTTATGTTGTAACATTTTTATCAAACACTGAAATTCTGAATATATGATTTTGTTCAAAGTGTTTCAAAGTTAAAAATTGTGAATTTTATTTCACATTCAAAACTATGTTTGTTTTTAGCTTAGCCAGGTTGGCAGAATGGTTTATACTTGATCATTATTTGTGGGTCCTAGATATGTAGCTTTGTATCAGTACATTAGGTTTTTATGTGCATAGGGATTTATTGATGTGTTTTTATGCACTATGCAACACAAAATAAGATACCAAACAAAGTTCCGTGACTTGCCAGGACTCTGCGAGTCACGGGCTGAGTGACCCTAGGCTTGTTTTGGGGGGCTCGGACCCGGACTTGTCAAATCCTGGGCGAGTCATGACGAGTCACAGGAATCGGTGACTCGGCTCGGACCCGACAAGTCTCGATGCTCGGACTCGGCCGGCGGCAACCACCTAAAAAGCAAAAAAAAAAACACATTAAAAAATGTTTTAAGTTGCTTTTTTTTTCATTTATATTTGATTCTAGTTGTAAAAGGCATCTCATTTCATTCTATTGGAAAAATAGGAGGAGAAGAGTGAGTTGTGAGGAAAAAGAAGAGAGCATAGTAGGGCAACCAACAAGGAGTAAAATTTCTTCAACAAATCACATTGGGACAGTATAAAATTTTTAAGCATTCTAGATTATGTTTTAACTTTTAACTTTTAATTTTTATTCGTATTTTTCTTATATTTGCCTATTTTTATTCACAATTTCACACTTACATTAACTGATATTAGATATTTTTTCACAATATTTGTAGTTCATTGAGCCCTTGGTAGTTCTCCTACGTGTTGCTGATGGGGGAAGCCCGTAATGGGCTACATATACGAGGGCATGGATAGGACCAAGGAGGGCATCAGATCTGCCTATGAAGGGGATGAGAGTAAGTATCGTCCCATTTGGGATATCATTGATAGGAGATGGTAGGCCTAGCTTCGCCAGTCCCTTCATGCAGCTGCTTATTACCTCAATCCGACATTCCATTTCTGCCTTGATTTCAAGGCAGATGAGGAGGTTCTTAGTGGGCTCTACTCAGTGATAGAGCGAATGTTGCCTGGTCATAGCAGTAGTATAATCGAGGAGCTAGAGGCTTTTTCTAATGCAGAAGGGGAGGTCTTCTCTCGCCAACTTTGCAAAGAAAATCGGACAAAAAATGCAGCCAGGTAAAATGTATATTTTAAGAAATTAAGAGCATAATTTTAATTATACGTTATTCAATTTATTATTAATTATTAAATGAGGCTGATTTTTTTTCCTTTTTCTCATCTCAGATAGGTGGTGGTAGATGTTTGGTCCTAAAACACCAAATCTTCAGCGGATAGCCATTTGTATTTTGAGCCAACCATGCAGTGCTTCCAGTTGTGAGCGCAATTGGAGTATGTTTGAGCACATACACTCCAAGAGGCGCAATAGATTGTCTGTGGAGAGGTTGAATGATCTAGTCTTTGTTCATTACAACCTTCGCCTTAGACAGAAACAGGTTATGGACCATGACACCACCTCGATCACGCTAGAGGAGGTCGATCCAAAATTTGAGTGGATCAGTGAGGCTACAGATCCTATCTTTAGTGATGAGGACTTAGATTGGATCAACCAGGAAGATAGAGAGGCTGAGGCTGTAGCCATGGTAGAGGAGGAGGTTAGAGCATGAGAAGAGCCAGAGCCAGAGTGATGTTGGTGAGGGTAGAATGGAGTCACGTGCAGAGAGTATGGCTGCTGAAGCATCTAGGACCTACCTTAGATGCCTTTGTAGGAAGGACTTAGGCTCTTTTGAGCCATAGACTTGTAGTTGTTTTACTTTTGATATATGTGTGGAACATTTGATGTCATGGATTTCATATTCCATGAGTTTTGTAATATTTTTACATTTGACACTATCTGTGATATCCCTACCACATCGCATGATGTAAGGTTTCTTTTAAAAAAATAAAGACAAAATCAATTATTAAATAAGGTAATAATGTTAACATTGATATGCAATTAATTTAATATAATTAATAGGTTTAAAAGTATATTAATATTTAATATTAATCAAGGTGATTATTAAATATAGGATTAAGGCATTTAATAAATTAAGTAATTATTAAATATTTTAAATAGGAATTAACTCATTTAATAAATTAAGTGATTATTAATATTAATGAGATTAATTCACTTAATAGATAGAATGATTATTAAAATATTAAATAGAGATCATTCTTTTTAATAAAGTGCTATTTTAGTAAGGCCACCCCCCCCCGTGGGAAGCGGTGGGACAGGAAACGCAGCCCAGGCTGTGTCTACCGCCACACCCCTTCCTTCGGAAGGGAAATGGTGTGACGGTAGCCGCAGCTTAGGCTGTGAGCCGTCACCACCGTTCCCACGGGAGGGTGCCCGTGGAGGGACACGTCTACTCCATGGGTATTTAACCAGCAAATGCAGGGTTCCAAGGGGCATAAAGGAAGGCGCAGAGGAGATACGGGGTGAAGGAAAAAGGGGACGCTGCGGTCAGACAGGTAAGAGGTCTGCGGCATATATTAAAATAGATAATAATAATTAACATGTAACTAAGGAATATAGGAATAGATCAACACATGCATATTAATGAATATAAGGTATAAATAGGCAATGATGGTAAAAATATATCAAGGGATATAGGGAAGGTTTAATGTATAAACAGATATAAATGTATTCAAATAGGCAATGACATGTAGTATGTATAGGGATGAATATAGGAATAATTTAGTAGAGTTAAATAGGAACTTATTGTAGGCATATGTAAGGAAGGGTGCTTAAATGTTAAGGAATGTTAATATACATAAATAACAAATACAAATCAGGATAGTAGAAATGCATGTCAAAAAATACATATGGGTAATGATAATGAACATTTTATAAGTATATAATACATGTGAATTCAGGGCTATGTACATAAGGTTATATGGAAATAGTAATAAGGAAGCAAAAATATAATGTAAATGTATTCACATGATGGAGGCTATAGGGAGGAAACTCCCTTAGTCTAAGGAGGGGTTATGATAACCCCTAGGGCAGTATATACTGAAAATCGATATGCATATGTATGGCTTGGTTGATTAAACTCAACCAAGAAGAGACGGATTTTGCCGGTCCCCTCTGAGGACTTGGATGATGAAGGCATCACCAAGGCAAGGAATAGACAAGGGTCTTCCTTGAAGGGCTTGGGTGTAAGAGGTTACACCCAAGACAGGATTCAAACTCAACTTCGACTTCTTGAAGGGCTTGGAACCAAGGGGTTCCAAGAAGGCGAGCTTCATGCCGCCTAAGGACATACTTTCGTATGGCATTCGTATCCTTTTTGTTAGATGAGAATTGTGATTATGTAATTAAGTGTTTTTAAGTTAAATTGCAAACTAGCTTAGTTATATGTATATATGTATATGTTGTATTCTAACAATCTGTTTTGCAGGCTTGAGATCTCTAATTAGCAGGGACATTACACTATCTATATATCTATGGTTGCTATTTCCTTCAGCTACAATTTGTGTTTATACTAATGTGATCGATGTATACTTGTGTATGTGATCAAATTAGCTTCTATTTGATGATGTTATTGTGTATTTAAGGTTTGTTTAATAAAGGGTGCATGAAACAAGTTTTAAATCCTTAAAAATCTCTAAATTTCTTGGATTTTTCACTTTGTCGAGTCCTGCCGAGTCTTGGCCGATCCGAGTCCAGAGTCCTGAGTCGAGTCATCCTTGTTGAGTCCGAGTCTCGTTTCTATGATACCAAAGGCACTCTATCCTCTTTTGATCAAAATCTCCTCAGATGCTAAATTATGTGATCAACCGAGATGATTCCAAGGTTTCTATTGTCAGATCTCGACATGTAGATAGCTCAATGTTTGATGTGATTTTGTTAGAATCACAAGGGGGACTTATGTTGATACTTGAATGTTTGAATGTTGGTAGAATGTGAAATTTTTTTTGACTTTAAAACAAAAGGCAAAAGAGACAGGGTTTAGGAAGCTAATCTAATCCTAGGAATGTAAGAGACTATGAATGACTTGGTGAAATTCTACTCGACTTTGCTTTGCCAGGCAAAGCAACAACTCCACAAAGCTAGTGTGATCTTCTAAGGATAGCTAATGATGTTCAAATTACTACCAACAACATAGACACCATCAATGCGATGCATATCAATAGGTGAGTAGCAATCGAAGTTGAACATGAATAAAGAGTTCAGTTGACCACACAGTATTTAGCAATCAGCGAAATACTAGTATGAACATGCGAATTCCACAATTAATCATCCACAATAGCTTCCATCCATCTAATCAACATGAAAATAAATGAGAAGTAGAGACCATGGAAAAGTTGAATTAACATAGAGAATTCACCATAACTTCAATGAAAACAATATGTCTCTTACAACAAGCTCTTGGCAACAATATTTACCTTCTCCTACTCTACTCTAATTGCTAACTTTTGATTGTTTCTGCTACTAACTAGTATCTATTACTCCACTATTAACCTTTGCAATGAGAGAGTTGAGCCTTTTATAGTGTTCTCAATATAATTCAATGGCCCAGATTGATTCTCAAATCAATGGCAACGATAATTCAATAGAAACCCTAATTAGGGTTTGTGACAACAAACTCCCTTCTGACCAATGAAATGATTACATCATGATGGACATATGTTTCATATTGATTGTGGACCAATAGAAAATGAGGTTAGGTATGTTGAATTTTGTGCCTCCATTGAATGAGTTAGGTACATTGCATCTAGACATGCTAACGTGGAATTCTTTGATTGGTTGGTGTTGACAAGGATGCCACCTCAATTCGCTCCATAGATTTGGTACCTCATCACATGTGTAAATAGTTGAGCAATATCTCTTGATACTCAACATCTCCAAGCTTGGTGTGATGATGATGGGAAGCATCATCTTAGTCAAGTGAACCCTTTACCCTTGCTTGCCTATCTTGCCTTGATCAACTTGACTCCCTCATGTCGCCATGATGCAATAAAGCTTGAAATGAATTTTGCTCCTTATGTTGTAATGCTAGCATTGAATGTCATGTTGTTGTAGAACTTATGTTCATGTGGTGGTTGCATCCTTGCTTAAGTCCTTCATCCTGATGTTATTCACCTCCCGCTTTACCCCTGATGTTGATCCTTGATAACTTGAAGTCCTAATAATAGGGATGATATGATGAAGCCTTGAATGTGGTGAACTCTTCACAATGCTGACTTGCCTCCCTAATTTGATGGTATCCATATCCATGTTTCACTTTTAAGTCGCAATGATTGTTGAATTCCTCCATCCGGCTCATCAAATAAATTGGTTTTTCTCTCAAGTGGTGAGGTCCTTAGCCCCAGGCTCTATGTACTTGCCTCCTTGCTTCATCCATGCATCGAATCTGAAAAGAACATATTTGAGAATCAAGAGTAATGAAATATAATTCAACTTATACATGAGATAACATTAATACTACAATTATCATGCTTTCAGAACTTGAACATGGTGATGTCACAGGTCTGATCCCACCCTTCTAGATCTGATTCCCCTTTAATTAGTTCTGATTTTGATCATATCTACCTTGAACTCTTACGAAATCAGCTAAAAAAAAGTCTGATTCAAAAGGTGCAAATGCTGCTTAAGTTTGCTCAATATTTGATAAAATTTGCTTTTAAAGTTGCAACGTAATTGTCTCTGGTTTTCTGCTCTGATCTGCTCCTAATTCTGATTTACCTCTGATGTTGATTCGCTCTAAGTCTGATTTCATTTGCTCAGGTCAGGTCTGCTCTGGCAAACTAGGGTATAATTTAGGATAGGAAGACCAGATTCTAAATGCGGTTTTGATTTCTCAAGGTTTGATCTTTGCAGCTTCAGGTCTGAGTTATGAGTTTTAGTCTTTTCAAAGCCTGATTGCTCATATTCTAGGTCTGATCTTAGACCTGAGCTCTATGTTTTAAGGTCTGATCTGACCTGATCACTTCTTACCTCCTCTCCTATTGAGCGCATATGAACCCTGTCTCTGCACAGCGGGTTTAGGTAGGCTCTGTGCACAAAAATGGAGTATAAGGGCGCATTTGGAAGGGTGCCTTGCACCAAATAAACCCTTGAGCACATATTGGAGGCAGCCCTGCGCAAGTCATGACACATGGGCACATTTGAGGGTCTTGCTTGCAGAGCACGTTTAAGATCCATGCTTGCACTGCTCCTTAAAGAATGTATGTGCGTTGCTAAAATGAATATCTAATGCCTTCCCTTGTAACACCCTTCGCTCCTCACTTTGCTTTAAATTCTGATGGAGTTTACCTTTAATGTCTCTCATCTTGTTTGAATCTGCCTTCATAAGATTTGCTGGCAATAACCTCAAGTCTGCCTTCTAAGTTTGATGAAATTTGTTCTGAATTGGGACAAATGAGGCATTCAATCTTTATTTTATAGGCATTCTTACCTTCTTTCTCTTACCAAGCCGACTTACATTCTGATGTTTGAAAAATTCATTTGAATGTTTAATAGGTAGACAGCCCTAGTTTATTCATCTTACCCTTTACGCTTAATATTTTCCCTCTTTGAAGTCGGCTGTCCTATGTATTTGCTCACATGTTTCCTCATTTCTTGCTTTGAAAAGGTTTAATTCATTGTTGTTTAACAAGGTCGGCTCTATTTGTTTTCATCATTGGATGGGTATCTAAGTGAGGTTGGGTGTACCTTATTTATCACATTTCCCATTGCATTAATTACTTTGCTCTGCCCTAATGTGAATTAGGACCGGCCTTAGGATTTCCTCGTTTACATGTTTCATTATTTGGGTCCTGTTGACGTGTATTTTGTACACAGCCTAACACAGAATAAAATACCTAAGGGTATCTTATCCTCTCTTGAGAAAATAGTCTCTAACTGCTGAAGATTCGCGTAAAGGATCAGTTAGGTAGACTCCAAGGTTCTTTGATGTAGGGTCTCTACGTGTGGATAAGCTCGCCGTGGTATGATGTGATTTGCTGGAATCACAAGGGGACTTACATTTGGTGATTGAATTTCCGATCTACTTTGCTAGAACACAAGCTCTGACTAACTTGGATTTGAAAAAAAATGAAAAAAGGATAAGGGCGAAGAGAGGATCTAATCCTAATACTAAGAATGTAGGAGCAATGACTTGATTTTTGATGAAACTCTAACTAGATCTTGTTTTGACATCAATGGAACATCTACACAAGACTAGTGCGATCTTCTAAGGGAAGCTTTATGATGTTCAAATCATCACCGCAGGCATAGACACCATCCAAGTTGATGCATATCAATGAAGAAGCGACAAATTGAAATTGAGCTTAAGCTAAATGATTCCAGTTGACTACACAAGGCGAGTCTGCAATCAACAAACTGCTAGTAGTATGGATATACGAATTCCACCATCAATCAATCACATTTCCTCCATTCATCTAATCATCTACCATCTAAGATTGAAGACTCAACAAGAAACCATGCAAATTGCAAGAAACGACACACTTCACCATTACTTCAATGAAAATGGAGTTTGTTTACAATCAATGGCAACAATTTCTTGCCTTGTCCTCCTATTCTACTCTAATTGCTATTCTATTTCTATCTTCTAACTATTCCAACTATCTCCTAACTCTCTAGCTATATACATACTACCTCCAACAATTGCTCATTAGCCTTTACAAATGAAATGCCTGGGCTTATATAGTGCCCACAATACAATTTGATGGCTTAGATCAATTCAAGATCAATGGCCAAGATTCAACAATGAAAACCCTAATTAGGGTTTGTTACAACCATTACATAACATTTAATGCTTGACCAATGACAAAATTGTATTGCTTGGACACATGTCCCTTCTAGAAAAATCGACCAATGGATAGCCGGGGTAGGTACATCGGAGTTTGTGCCACCTTCCATGAGTTAAGTATATTGAATCTGGACATGCTGAGGTGGACCTCACTGATTGGAGAAATGATGACTAGGACGCCACCTCATCTGACACTTGTAGCTTGCTAGATATTCAATTTGATGTCGTTGAGAGGCTATCTTTAATTAACTCTTGTTCTAACTCCTTTTGTCCTTGATGTGCAGGATGATGATGTACCTTGCCTTGGAACGCTGGATTGAAAGAGGTCGCCCATGTCCTGGCGAAGACCGTCCTTGATCCGACTTGATTTTCCTTGAAGAGATCTCCATTTGATGCCTACACAACATTTCAAAATTAGTAACATGATTTTGCAATGCATAACATAGATTAAATTAATTTTTAGGAAACTTCATAATAAATCCTTGAGTTATTATTTCCTAAAAAAACAATTGGGCTACTGGAATTCAAAATTTCAAAAATTCAAATTTTAAGGCAATGACGATCAAAATTCGAAATTAAAACAAGAGATCTTGCCATACCTCACTTAAGAGCTTAACTCTAAAATGCAAAATGAGGAATTTGCCTAGGCAAAATTTGAAATAAGATGGTCTTCAACGTGATCTCCCTTCAAAATAGCAATTTCGCCACCTTTCAAGTTTTTGACGTGATCTTCAAGCCTTTGACAAGTTTGCTCAAATGGAAATTAAGGTTCGCACCTCCTTAGATTGATGTTAATGCCTCCCTTTGATGAAGTTCGCACCTCAAAACACAACTCGCACTTCTCCTTTGTCTTCCTCAAATCGCACTTGAATGAAGATGGTAAAATGATAATGTAAAAATGAAAATCTTCACCTCCTTATATAAGCGCTTACACCATCAATTCATTAAGGCCGACTTGGTAATTAATAAGGCAATTTGAACGATTTTAAAACAAATAACAAAGCCGACCTTTAAAATACCAAGCGCTCCATTCAATTTTAATTAAAATAATTAATTATTATTTGCCAACGTTTTTTTAATTTAACAATTTCGATTTTTTAGAAGGCAAAAACAATTAATTAATATTAAGTGCAATATTTAAATGCCATTTAATTGAATTTTCAAAAATTATCGATTTTCTTAGCATTTAAATAAATTCAAAATGTTTGTTTAGCGCCAAAATTGAAAAAATGGGAAGATTCAAACCTCATCGCCTTGGTCCCTGACTGAGGGACAGGAGCGATTCATCACTTTTGTCTTGATTCTTACAATTTTACGTCCCAGGTCTTCATCTCCACGTTCAAAATCGACCATTTTGTCGGGTCC
The DNA here is from genome assembly GCF_030272615.1 of Cryptomeria japonica. Lineage (NCBI taxonomy): Eukaryota > Viridiplantae > Streptophyta > Pinopsida > Cupressales > Cupressaceae > Cryptomeria > Cryptomeria japonica. The sequence continues at coordinate 689,696,321 of NC_081407.1, forward strand.
TTCGAGTTTGAGTGTCTTGCTTGTGTGAACAAGTGCCTTTGGATGTATCATCGCCCTGGTCCCTTGGAGAGGGACAGGAGCGATCCAAATATTTTCACTTGAAATTCTCCATTTTTGATATTAACTCCTCCTTCATCACCTTTTAGAAGACGTTTCGAACCTTGTGCAACTTTATTTTGCCGTGATCTTTAAAGGATAACATGTGTCTTGGCAAATTTCGCCCTGGTCCCTTGGAAAGGGACAGGAGCGATCCTCATAATTTCTCCTTAATCTTGCATCTTTGATCTCTAATCTTCATTGTAGGGCGAATAATAACATTGTTTGTTCATTCCATGCTGGTTCCATTTGACTTTTGCAAGGCATTTAGACTTTAGAAAGATTATCGCCCTTGTCCCTTGGAGAGGGACAGGAGCGATCTTGAAGCTCTAGCCAAAATGCGTCATCTTCCAACCTTGGTTCCTCATTCATTGCCTCTTAAAGGACGTCCTTGATCTTGCGTAAACTTGCCTTGACATGCATTTGAAGGAAAATGAAGGATCCTATGCAAATCGCCCTGGTCCCTTGGAGAGGGACAGGAGCGATATAGCTTCTGTGTTCAATTTAAGGATCTTTTAACGTTTGAAGTCTTTGTATATCACCTTCTAATCATGCCTTGGACCTCATACGACCTTGCAAAACCTTGACCTTACGTGATTTTTGAGGGATTTGGCTAATATAATAAACATCGCTCTGGTCCCTTGGAGAGGGACAGGAGCGAACTTGCTCTTGTGGGCTTCATTTTACTTTATCACCTTCAAAATTTATCTTCAATGGTCTCGCCATACTTCATTTCATTCATTCATGCCTTGAGATCGGTTGTAACTTGGCAAGAAAATCATCTATAACAAAAATCGCTCTGGTCCCTTCCTGAGGGATAGGAGCGAACTTAAGCATTTCGGTCCTTTGATGGCATTTGGTAATCTTCAATTTATCTTCAATGAGTTCATTTCACCTCCTTCCTTGCCTTCAAACATAAACTTGACTTGATCTTTGCCCAGATCGTACCTTATGAAGAATTTCGCTCTGGTCCTTCAGTGAGGGACAGGAGCGAATTTGACCCTCTAGGCAAAAACTTCATCATTTCATTGTTTTTGATCAAGTTTGGATGCTCTATCATGCTCATTTCGTCCTTCACCATGCCTTTGATGTCTCGATTCGTCCAAACAAGGTCAGGAATGGCTCAACTAAGCATTTTCGCTCTGGTCCCTTGGTGAGGGACACGAGCGATTCGCCTTGGTCCCTTGGAGAGGGACACGAGCGCTTTTCGCTCTGGACTCTTGGAGAAGGACACGAGCGAAATTTGACTTTTCGCACTCTCTATCAGGATAATTTTTATGGAATATAACATTTAAGTATAAGTGACATTTCCTTCTTATACTTTAAGTTATATTCCATATATACTTTCAGGATGTTTGAGAGTGGTTTCAGACCTCCAGGAGTTATATTGCAAAATCTAGTTTTTGGAGGTTTTTTCAGTTTCCAGACTTAGTCAAATTCAGGATCAGGACATTCCAGACTTAGCCAAATTTCAGGATCAGGACCTTACTCAAGCCAGACTTGCTACCCATGTGATCCCCGGGCGATACTCAAAATGCAAAGGCTAGCTAACAAAACCCTAAAGACCTAAAAAGCAAACCCTAAAAAAGCAAAAAACAACAGGGGTCCCCATTTGCAATGGGGCGATGTGTGAAAACGTCACAACAGGTCCTCACGTTGCTTGGGTCAAGACCTATCGATTCTCACATTTCATGATTGATTTGCACTCCATGATTTAGGCCCTCCTTTATATTTGAGCCTACATGTTTGGTTTAGACCTATATTTAAGGGCACATGTTTGGTTTAGGTCTTCATGCGCAACACGTTTGAATCAGGTCTAGCCCTATGCCACACGCTTGACTTAGGTCAAAACCTTATTCTTACTTAGGTCTCCTCCACACATTTGATGATTGATTACCCCTATATTTAAGGGCACACGTTTCAAATTAGGGCCTCTTAGTTGCATTTTAGGTCTAAATGTTTGACCTTAGGCCTGCCCTATTTGCTTGGGCAGATTTTCTACCTTTAATCGCACAAAAGGGGGCACATTTTGCACGTTGATTTGCACAAATTGCTCATGGAAGGGTGCAAAAATGATGTTGAATTGCACAACTCCTTGGTAGGGTGCATTTTCATGGGTCATTTGCACAAATGGAGGGCGCATATTGTATGATCATTTGTACAAAACTCAAGGGAGGGCACATCTTTGGTGCTTGATTGCACAAGATTTGTTGCTAGGGTGCATTTTAGGCATGCATTTGTATGAAATTTACTTGCTCAGGCACCTTTTCATGCCACATTTGCACAAATTACGTAGCTCAAGGCAAGGACCATGGCTTGAGCAAAATCCTAGTCACGTTTACGATTGAGATCCTGGTGACTTGATCACTTAATACAACTTAATCATGCAAGTCTCATCTAACTCCGACTCCAACACTCAAGCAAATCAACCCTAGCAACCAAGTACTTTGGGAAATATCTTGCAACTTGACAACATTTGATGATATTGACGACATTGACAACATTTCTTACTCTTGATGACAATGTGCAATCCTGGCTCACAAGACTTACCTCCTCTCATCAAGAGGCTAAAGACTAAGAGATTGACACTAAGCCAAGTCAACAACACTAAAACCCTAAGCCTAAAGCAAAAAAGTGGGGGGTCCCCATTTGCAATGGGGCAGTGTGTGATTACGTCACAACATGATTCTTGAGATATAATATGTACAGGGGATGCTATTTTAGTGGAATGATCATGAGTGCTATTCAATTATGACTCAAGTGCACTTTCATGCATGAGATTGTACCTGTCAATTTTTGGGGTTTAGGTCTCTAGTTTTGTTCAAGTCTCCAGGCCATTCAGTCCTAATTTGACCTTTGGTTCATGTATCTTTATATTGTAGAATTATACATTCCATGCATTTTCTATCTAGGCAATGTACTTTCTTATTGGGTTGATTGATAAATATTCATTTTGTTTGTTTCTCTCTTTCAGCCCTTAATTGCTTGAAAAAGAGTAAATTTGTACAGCAGCAATGATGATTAACTTTTCACCGCTCCCAAATGCATAAAACAATGTTCACATATTGTTTGCTGCATTGAAACTCAAGTAGAGAGAAGCCTGACTGATTTCAACAATATACAACCAGAGTAAACATAAATGAAGCAGATCTGAATCTGATAAAGGAGAGCAAAGCAAGGTTTATTGGGCCCACAGGCCAGCAAAAACTTGCAACAATAACCTTTCACTATTGTGTGCCAAGAAAAAAGACACAAGCAAGAATCCAATAAGAGAAGACAAATCAACTATAATTGTAGCAACTACCATTCACACTATACATTCATATAGTCAATGTGTAAGGGCTGGTTTGAATATCCTATAACTTGGTAGAGTTTAGCATTGCACTCTTTATACCTTGTATGAGACATTCACAAATTCTTGTGGACATGATATCCAGTCCACTCTTGTAATATTGATGGTACATGGGTATCTATAATGACATCTATATTGATTTCCATTTAAATGTTAAATGCTTGTCAATACTTGTGCATTGTGTTGAAAGGTCTCTGGTGGACTCTAGATCACATTTTGGCTGTAAAATGCTTTTATTAGCGATGTGCTACCATGTGCTACCATTTTCTCCTACAGTGCAATTATGTTTAATGTTCTGATTATAAATTTGCAATGTAATCTTTTCATTTACCCTTTCAAAAAGATTACTTTCACAATGAATGTTATGATTGTTTTATCTTAACTTGAAACTTATCTAAGTTTATGTCTTATTTTTAGTCTTAGATTAAGGGATAAAATTATGCTGCAGGATGCAGTGCTTCCCCTCTCTACTGCAGCAATGGCCCTTCCACCTGCAGCTATCCGAGGAGATTTGGGTGTTCTCTTGACTGCAGTGGCACGATATGCACCTTCCCTCATTGATTCTTTTATAAAGATGGGGCCTCAACGAGCACTTGGTGCTACCAAACTGCTTCGGCCTTTCTCAGAGATCATTGACTCATTGAACTTGAAGGATCCATTTATACGTAACTGGCTGGATCTCCTTTGTTTTTTGCTTTCAGGATTGAAAGCTGACGGCACACTTGCTGCAGAAATTGTAAGTCCCTGAACTGTTTCTCTTTACTTATCTACAGTGTCATTTGTTCTCCTTCAGCTCCTCATGCCTCTTCTATTTCCTGTCCTATGTGTTATAACTTCTCATTTATAAAGGAAAGAAGCATCTCAAAATTGAGTTTACTACGAATGGAAATTATTTGTCCCATCCCTATCCTTTCATCATATATTCGCTTTCATTTTCATATAACTCATCAAAAATTCTTTCTTTCGAGAAATTTCTAGATACTTATTATTTTCTATTGCAGTTACTCTATTTATTTCTTTTAATGCAGTAAGATGAAGTTATCTTTTCCAGGTGTATATGTTTGCAGAATGGTACAAACCAGGTTGTGTTCTTGAATATCCTCTTCATGGTTCTGGAGCAATAGTTGATGCTCTTGTTCGAGGAATGAAAAAATTTGGAGGAAGGCTTTCCCTGGGGTCTCATGTTGATGAAATAGTTGTTGAAGGTGGGCAGGCAGTTGGTGTCAGGCTGACAAGTGGACTTGTAAGCTGGTGAAATTGTTGAAAAGGGATTTATGTTCTTTCTAAAGATCTGCAAACAATTTGCCAACCTTATATAAATATTTGGTGTATGCTCATCTTGCAGTTTATACGTGCAAAGAAGGCAGTAGTCAGCAATGCATCAATGTGGGACACTTTGAAGCTGCTGCCCACAGCAGAACTTCCAAAATCATATCAGGAAAAAGTACAGAAAACATCTCAATGTGAATCCTTTATGCATCTCCACCTTGGTTTTGATGCAAAGGTATGACATTATGAACAGGTTATCCGGATTTGATTAATTATATTTAGCATTTGTCCTATCCAGATTACATATTGAATGCATTAGCCCCTTCACAAAGCCCAAAGAAGTCAGTTTGATTGGAAAAACAGGGCAAAGTAATCCACTTCGTTTCACCTCCAACATATATCAGTACTCACTGAATTTTGTATCAGACATCTAACTACATATAATCTTTTTGAAATCTTTGAAAAGGAATCAGACTCGGAGACTAATACATGTAATACTGGTCAGCCACACAACTATAATTTCACCTGGCTTTTGTGCATACATTTTTAGTTCCAGGGCTAGAAAAGTTTCTTTATTTCTTTCCCATTTCCTGTCACCAAAGACATTGTGAAGATGCATTTTTTTTGCTAACATCCCCTGTTGGGAACATTGAGGAATATCTTCAAAAATAAAGTGCAAAGAATATGATGGGTTGTAGATCAACCTAATATTGTACATATTTGTGAAATTCCATATATTTATAACACTATGGATTCATCACAAGAACTTGAGAAGGGGATGCATATGGTGTCTAGATAGATTATCAACTAACTGATTTACAGAACATAAATGTCATGGAAGGTCATTTAAATCAAAGGTAAAGTTATGAGTTCCTGAACAAGTTTTTTAGTATTTTATTCATTGAAATGTTTTGGAAATGGGTTTAGAGATTAGGTCAGCATCCACGAACAACAAAGGCTTTAAGTTTCAACAGATGAAATTATGTTTTAACCAAACTGTCTGGGTCCACAGGCCCATGGCTAAGGGTCACTGAAGGGGATATTTTTGTGACTCTAGGTACCTCTTTATTTGTCCACAAGCTTAACAATGGTGTATAATTATTCACAGGCTCTGAAATCATTGCAAAGAAGAGCTTGCTGAATCATTAGTTTATCTCTACTCTCTAGATAACATTGTAGGAATTAGCTAGGGCATGTGGCCTAGTACGTAAAGATATTGTTGTGAAGTCCAAGTCTAGCTTATCCCATTTTCAAGCTTTTGGTCCTTTTATGGAGTCTCTTTTCACTTTTTTAAAAATCAAAACTCAACAATTGTTTAGATGTCTAGTAAGTTTATTCTAATACCAATCTTTGTAACTCATAGTCTTGTACAATATGTAGATGAAAGAGGTGGTAAGGAATCCAAATTATCCAATGGCATTCTAATTAATAGTTCTCCATCCTATTTTGTTACAGGACGTTCCAGAAGATTTAGACCTACATCATATTGTTGTAAATGATTGGAAGGCAGGTGTGGATGCAGAGCAAAATGTTGTTCTAATTTCTATACCAAGTGTAGTAAGTCCAAACTTGGCACCTAAAGGGAAGCATGTTTTACATGCGTACACCCCTGGAACAGAACCATATGATCTCTGGGCAGGACTGGATCGTAGGAGTGCCGAATACAAGCAGCTCAAGGCTCAGCGTTCTGAGGTAAATGGATTACTTTTTAACAACTATGCTTGAATCAACATATGCCTGTAACAACTATGCTTGAATCAACATATTTTCCATACACCTTAATCCTGCATTTAGCATCTTGTATATTATTTCCTTAGCCTTTTCATATCATCTTTTTTTTTTCCAAAGGGTAAATTCTTTTGACTGGGGCTATGAACTGGTGAGGCTACAAATGGGGACCATATCCCCAACATTGACACTCAGCAATAACACTCCAGTAGGGGTTTGAACCTCGGTGGCAAGAACCACAACACCACAAATTAACCATTACACTATGCCGTTACTGGCATCTTTAATAGTTATTTAGCATATCAACATTGAACTGTTTCCTCATCATCTTAGACTATAGAGCATATTGGTTTCATAAGAAAGACAATTGACATTATGCAAAATTGTGATCACCTAGGACTTATATTTTAAAAAGTAGACTGGTACACACATGTACATTCAAATATTCAGCAATAATGAATGCAAACATTGGAAAGTTTAGCTATCATTTAAAATTTTGTAATTGATCACAAAATCAAGAAACATTAAGCTTTTTGAGCACTTACAAGTTCCTTTGTTTCCACTTAATAAATTACTGTTCAAAGTTAAAATGTGGCGCACACGCCATTTCTGGGTTCTTGACCTAAAGAAAGGGGTGTAGAAGTAAAACATGGATTTCTTTTTCTAAGTTCTTGACCTTAAGAAAGGGGTATAGAAGTAAAACATGAATTTCTTAGATCCAACATGGCTCTGAATCAGCTACACAAATGTGACCACTTGCTCTATGTGCAAAATAAATGTTCATTGCTCCTCAATAACCTAATCCTATTCTGTCATATTCATCTCGTTTACTAAAATGTCACCCCTTAGTTATAGGTTCTCTGGTTAAGGATAGGTTAATTGGCTATCACTCTAATTTTCATTACTATCCAATTGTCATTTATAGGGATCGGTAAATGAATTGTATCTATCAGCCATTCTAACACCATTTTACTTGTTTCTTACGTACTAGAAACATGACTTGTAGTTCGTCTTGGATAAAACAAATTTGCTTCAAATTCACTGAACGCCTATCAACCATAGGATGTTTCGAGGGAAACAGGGAATCATACTATGATTTGTTTTTTTGTTGTGCCTCATGCAATGTAATGTCCTTAATCAGACAACATTAGGCAATAGATGGAATCTCAAACAATATGCAAGTTGAAATGATAAACAAATACCAATGTCCAATTGTAGATGCCAAAATGTGACTGATACTAATGATGATTAGCAAAATATGATCATTGCAAACCCTTGTCAACCAAGTGTGCGATTTCCAAACAGCAAAAACATCTCACAATGCTGATTTTTTATTTTTAGAGACCCTCAAGCGCAAATTAAAAAAGTACACAGCAGATCTGAAATTATTAGTTGATACAAATATGTAAATCTTGTATGCAACCTCACAATTAATCATAAATGATATTGCAACAGAAGTAATCTTCAATGGTTGAGAAGGTACAATAGAAATAGAAGGGATAACAGCAGCAAGGGCTGTTTACAACCAACTACCAATTTATGATCGGCTCAAATACCAACATGAAATGATGTAATTCCACTTACAAATGAGGAGATTAAACTCCATGTTGCTGTATGGTGATCCAATCAATTAATTTCAGCAAGGGTGTTGTGTATGGCCACTTGAATAATGCGAAATCACACTGTAATGATTGTAGGTTTGTGCAAATAGCTTCTGTATGGCTAGTGCTAGGACTGAAATGTAACAGCCATCAAGTTGTACCTCAAAAGATTCACAAATTTTCTCTTTCTTTTTTCACACAACCAAAATTTTATCTTCTGTCCTGTTGGTGTCTATTTTATCATCTACCAAACATTAGAATAAAATACCCAAAGATAATTTATCCTCTCTTGAAAAATCACCGCGTATGCTAAGATAGCTAGAAGATCAAATAGCGATTCCAAGGTTTCTTTTGTCAGGTCTTGACGTGTGGATAAGCTCAATGGGCATTGTGATTTGTTGGTAATACACAAAGGGACTTACGCTTGGATTGTTCAATTCACAATGAAGCTTTATCATTTAGGACTTGGATCATGAAAAAAAAAACTGAAAAGGAAGGGCTTAAAAGTTCTAATCTATTCCTAGGAATTCAAGAGACGGTATTGGTTCGATGACCTCAATAAACCACAGTTTGCTTCGCCTCATTCATGACAACTACACAAAGTGGGTGCAATCTTCAAAGGACGTGCTTATGATTTGGAAGTTAAACATGCACAAAGGAAAGCTCAGACTAACTTTGCACGGTGAATGAAAATCATCCATTCACCAAAAGTATGAGCGGAGATACACCATAAACAAATACTTATCAGATCTTTCATTCAATCTAACAACATGAAATAAATTCTAAACTATTGTGTTGAAGAAATTGAAAACCTCGCCAATCATTCAAATAATAGAGATTACAAAGCCTTAAGAGAAAGCACACAAGTAATATATTATCTGAAAATGACCTTCTCGCGACAATGTTTCAAAAACCTCACCACTCTCCAAATGAGAGGAGGCAACCTTATATAGGAGTCTAGAAATTATGAACGACCGAGATCGAACAATGATCAAGGGCCTAGATTGAAAGATAAAAACCCTAATTAGGGTTTCCCAAAACTAACCACCCCTCAACCAATGAGAAAATTACATATGGGGACACTTGTCCTTCTTGCTAAATATGAACCAACAATGAAAATAGAAGGTTGTTTCATTGTGAAGTGTGCCCTCTAGAAGCTTCTGTGGATAAGTCAGGTTCATTGAACCTGGACATGCTGACTTGGAACAATCTGACTGGTTGGAAGATGATGAGGTGTCACCTCAGCGTGTTGGATGTCCTTCCCAAAATCTCCAATTTGTGCAAAGAAATCGTCTAAGTATGGAAATTTGTTTCTTCTTGTCATCATCTGATTCTGATTGGGAGCTTGTCTTTGACTCTTCAGGAGATGAAATCCTTTAAGAAGTCGGAAATCCTTAAGTCCGAGGACTTTTCTTTCTTGATGCCTTGAGATTCTTTCAAGTGCCTTGAATTTAAAAAGAATCCCTTCGTAAAGTATTTCTCATACTTAGCCAAATTTTGGCCATCTCCATGCTTGGACGAACCTTGCTCGTGGACTTGTCTTCAATTCTGAATTTGGCTTGATACTCCATTTGTGTTTTTTGCAATGATCCCACCTTAGCTCTCATCCAAAACCTGCAAAACCAAAAGAAATTAAGTTAGAATCCTCATTTTGAGCGTGAATTTTGAAGGTTTGATGGCAAAGTGTGCTCTGATTCTCCACTTCCTCAACACTTTTAGCTTTCAACAAGCTGCGAACACTTAGAAATTGGAAATACTCAGGGAACTTGATCTGATTTGAGAATTTGGAGTTGAAATTGGTCCTCAAGAAACCTGAAAATGGAAAACTCAGTCCCCAAAATCTGTGAATTAAAGTGAAATCATATTCAAATTCTGGAAAATATGTGAAAATCAGACCAAGATTTCCCAATAATCTTGAAAAGTGGATTGAAAACCCCACAATCATGCCTCGGCTTCTTGATAATTTTCGAATTGTTCTTGAAGTCTCCTGAAATCTTTTGAAACTCTCAAAACTTGTTGAAAACTCTTGAGACGTGCCAAGAAAAACTCTTAAAGTTCTCCTCAAGTTCAAACTTTCATCATGAATGAAATGAATGAATGAATGACCATTTGTATAAACCTTCAAGTAGTTCGAATTTTTGCAATTAGAAACACAACTGGCCATTTAAATCTTGAACTCATTTTGTTTCTATTTTTCTTCCATTCATAGAACCTAGACATGTCTTGTTTCTTTGTTGAGTTTAGTCTCTTAAGAAAGTTTCTAATTTCAATCCAGTCGAACTTAGTCACTTGGGAAAGTTCTGATTTTCTTTCTAGTCCGAGTTTAGTTCCTTGAGAAAGTTTCTATTTTCAGTTTGAGTTCATGAATCAAACTCCATCTTTCTTTCTTCTTTCCCTTAGCTCGAATTTTGAAACTTTCTTTCTTGAATTCTTTGTTCGAACTTAAATACTTGATAGTTGGGCGGACTTTGTGAAATTTAGGCACCATGTATCATGCTAGGGCGGACTTCATCATGTTTGTGCACTCAACTCTTGATAGGGCGGACTTTGTGAAGGTTATGCACTTCATACCTTGATCAAGGGAGGACTTCCTTGATTTCTTAACTTCATACCATGTCATTCTCATTCACTTGGGCGGACTTCATGAAGTTTGTTTCTATTTGCACTTGAGGTAGGGCGGACTTCAAAACCTTTCCTAACAGCTCCAAGGCGGACTTTATTGAAATCAGGAACCATAGACTTGTAGGTTGGGCGGACTTTACTAACTTTGTGCACCATTTACCACCTCCAAGGCAGACTTGACTGATTGCCTAACTTTATACACTCTCTCTAGGGCGGACTTCCTTGATTTCTTAACTCTTTTCCATAGGGTGGACTTGGTGAGAATTGTGCTCTATCTCCATAGGCGGGGTTCATCCAATTCATGCATCTCAGTTCAACCAAGGGCGGACTTTGCTGTTCTTAGGCACCAAGTGTATGCTGATTTAGGGCGGGCTTTATTAACTTCATGCCACATTGCTTGTTTGCTAGGCGGACTTGCCTTGGGTTGTCCACCATTCTTCATGTTTCAGGAGGACTTTATCAACTTGTTGCACTTCAACTTGTAGGGGAAGGGCGGACTTAAAGAAACTTAAGAAACTTTGCCTATTATCATTCCTTACTTCAAGTCAGACTTCATTAGCATGCTTCCCATTGTGTTGACTAGTCCTAGGCGGACTTCCTTCAGCTCATGCACTTGGATTTGTAGGAGGGCGGACTTGGTGAATTTCATGCACCTCTCTTTGCTGATCAGATTTATCAATGTAGGGCGGACTTAGTCAATCCTTTGCACCTCTTTGCTTGTTGCCTCCTTAACCATTGGGTGGACTTTCTTAACTTCATGCACCTCTGACTTGCTGTCTCCACACACTTCAAGGCGGACTTGAATTGCTTCTCTCCCTTTTCACCTTTATACATGGCGGACTTTGTGAGTTTCTTTCTCCATCATGGGGCGGACTTCATCAAATTTGTGCACTGTGTACCTCTTCAAGGCGGACTTTGCTTGACTTGGGCACCATCTTCATATTGATGAAGGGCGGACTTTACTTGGCTTAGGCAACATCTTCATATCCTTGGGCGGATTTTGTGATTATTAGGAACCAAGGATAAGTGGACTTCAAGAATCTTGTGCACCAAGGTAAGGGCGGAGTTCAAAATGTTGATGACCCACCTCACCTTTTCCAAGGCGAACTTGGTGGATCTCAGGAACCACAACCTTAACCAAGGGTGGACTTTATCATTGTCAGGAAGGCGGACTTCATGGATTCCACAACCTTGACCAAGGGCGGACTTCATGAACTTCAAGAACCACATGATCAAAACTTGAAATCTCCATAACAGTGCAATTTTTTCCAGATCTGCTTGAAATTCGTACATCTTTCATCCATTGAACTCCTCAGGACCCCTAAAATCTAGGAAATTGGCTTTTTGGGTCATGTTGATGTGTGTTTTATGCACATAACATTTCAGAATAAAATACCAAAATAATTTACCCCCTCTTGAACAAAATGACCTCAGATGCTAAGGGTAAGATCAACTAAAATGATTCCAAGGTTTCTACATGTCAGGTCTTGACAAGTGGGTAACTCAATGGTCGATGTGAATTGCTATGTTCACTTGGGGACTTACACAAATGTTAGGATTATCTTCTTCGATCATGAAATATGCGGAATAGGCATGCTGACAACTTAGGATTTAGCAATGTAGTTTTGGACTTAATTCTTGCTAAAAAAATGGGCAAAAGGAATAGGGTTCAAGAAATCTATTCTAGGCCTAGGAATGTAGGAAATGATGAACAAGTTTAGTGGAATCAAACTAGGCAAGGTCTCACAAACAGGTATTGACATAAGCTTAGTGCAATCGTCTAAGGTATACTCAAGGATTTTCAGACTATCACCATCAAACGTTGACACCATCCAAGTTGATGCTTGTCAAGAGACACATAATAGTTGAAGTTAAGCTTACTCAAATCTCCAGTTGACCACACAAGGCGCACTTACCAGCGGCAAGAGGCTAGTGGTATGGATTAAGGTTTCCACACAAATATATTCAACAAATCTTTCATTCAATTTAATAAACATGAAAACAAATTCTAATCTAACTTGGAGGAATTGATAACCATGAATGCAAATACAACATTTGAAGGGCAAAATCACCAACAATTGAACAACGATTTAGATTCAAATAGCTGTAGCATATACCAACAATTCTACAAAAACTCTCTCCTACAAATGAGAGACAAGGAGGTATATATAGAGTCTCTTACAAAATGGATGGCCAAGATTGATCCAAGATCAGCAACCAAGATCATGCCAACAAAACCCTAAAATTGCCCTAATTAGGGTTTACATAAAAAATGGCGCCACCAACATATGGCCCAATAAAAAGATACCTAGTCATCAAATAGGGAATTCCTCCTTGCATCTCTCTCTCTCTCCTAGCAAACTCCAAGAATCTAGCCAATACAGAATCTAACTCCTCCATGGAAATGCTAGGCAAGGTATCTTGCTGCAAATCAATCACGTCCAATGAATCCGAGCAAGCGTCCAAAGTGTTCTCCCAATCTGGCATGAGCTTCTGCGAACTATGAACATGAATCAACAAAGAGACCAAATCATCTATTTGACTCTTCTTCAAAGAGTCCAATTGACAAAAATACATAAATTTTATCTTGTCTCTTAATTCGGCTAAGTGTAAACCACTAGCATCACTAACATCAACATCCAATAATTCCTCAATTGAGGCAAGGATCTTCATCTGAATGTCATGAATCAATCCTTCCATCTCTGTACAACTCAACTGGGCATTCTCATAAGTTGATTTCTTCACGGCCAATGAACAATACCAGCCATGGAAATCGTATCTATCTCCACTGTGCACAATGTTCTTGCTGATCAATGTGGACTTAGGAATCTTATTCAAAGCTCTGAGGCATGGAATAGTCCTCTCCTGAATAGGTCGGAATTCTTCCCAAACTCCCTCCAAATATTGGATTCTAAACATGAGCCCTATTGTCCTATCATATGCCTAGACAAACTGAGTAAGGAAATCATCTGCTTGTTTTCTTACATTCTCAATCCACTTCTCCACCTTCGAGAGTGTATCTCTTGCTGCCTCATAGTGTGAATGTAGTCCATGATCAATCGCAATAGGGGAAATAAGGGTGGGATTCTCACGCCTTATCCCCACAATATACTCTCTAAGTCTGATATTCTCTTCTCCGTACTTCTCCTTCTCTTCAATTTCTCTAACCAACCTTACGCTGATCACCTTAAGGTTATCACCAACCTCCTGAAACTCTTGCTCTCTTGTAGTATGGCCAAGGGCAACTAAAGTAATCTGGAAATCCATAGGAGTAGCAATGTCTGCCGTCACACCTCCAATAGGAACAACCACTTGTGCAATCCACATTCCTGTCTCATCTCTAGCTATGTGCGACAAAATCTCAGCTCTCTTGGGTTCTTTCTCCTTATTGCTCCTAGCTAGGTAGTCATCAATGTTATCAATAGGCTGCACCTCTATCATTTTCTTACTTTTTTCCATACTTTTCATCAGCCAATCAGGAATAGAGGCCATCTCCATACAATTATCGAGACACATATCTCGATCAAGTCCTCTCAATGCTGAGATAACATCATCATCATCATCATCAGGATTATTCCTGGTCAAATCATATATCTCATTTTCCAAACTAACCTCCAAAAGGACAGTAGGGGATCTCGGCTGATCATCATTCTCATTTGGTGGAGTAGTTGTCACTGTGGCATGTAACTCCTGAATATTCTCTGGTAGTATCACTATGTTGGAACAATGCTGGGTTTCCTTATTCTGTTCTGTTATTTCAATTTCCTTAATTGACGAGACACTGAGAGGTGGTGAAGGAATGATAGTCTTTTGTTTCTTCTTCTTGACCTCCTCAATCTTCTTCCCTCTGGCCTTGACTCCTCCTGGCATGTTTTTCCTTCTCTTGGGAGCTTGACTCTCTTCATTTGCATGAATCTTGACATCACTGATAGTCCTCTGATCATCTTCAGAAGTAGATTCTTTCAACTTCATCTTTTCATAAGTGAAGGAAACACCCATATCAACTAACTTATTCATCTGAATATCTACCCATGTACGGGAGAAACTCAAGACCTCTCTCATCAATACATTCAAATCAATCTCTTCTGATTATGACCAATTAGGCAATAAGATTGCCATTTTCATTTCATTTTCATACTGTGGATGCATATGATCCCTGTCATCTAACACCTGATCAGGAATGAGAAAAAGTCCACACTTCCTCATGAAATCTACTGACATTCTGGACCACATTCGTCTCTTCACTGCCTGCTCGTCCATCAGGTTGGCCCAATAATCTTCTATGTCTAATCTTCTATGTCTACCTTGTGGATGAACTTCTCTCCCCTGATCCTTCCAACTTTCTTATCTAGATCAAATCTTTCTCTTTTCTTGAAGGTTGCAAATTGATAGAATGCAAGCTCCTCACTCGCAATGCTGGCAGCTAAGGCAGACTGACAAACTTCCAACGTCTTTCCAACTGAAATAGGGAATGTCAAGCTTGTCCTATGCTTCTCTCTCTGAATGGAATCAAACTCTAGAAGCTGTCTCACCACTTCCAACAAGATCATCTTGTCGGACGGATACCTAGGAAGCTTGTAGGGTTTGGATTGAAACCCATGAATCCTAAGGTACGTGAAAGTGGGAAACAGAATATACCATGATCCATATTTCTTTATTAGCTCTGCTGCCTCCTTGGACAATCTTCTGTGGATTCCGCCTTGTAGAATCCGCGTGATGTACATTGTGAATACGCCATTCACTCTCTTATAGTCTTCAATTCTATACATGTTTAGCTGAGGATAGCACTCATGACTCCTGAATTGTCCTTGCCCATTCTCGACTTCACCTCTGCATATCAATCCTTTGTATGAAACAAACCGTGCAAGCAGGTATACCAAGTAGGAAGTCATGGCGAAAGACTTGGACTGCTCTACATTCCTCAGCTGAAAGTCCAGATTGTCACTTATGATTCTAGACCAATTTACCAATGCCCCTCTAAGACAATCTTGGATGAAGTAGAACATCCATCCATCGAATATTGCACCCTGCGGCGTCCCCATCACTCTGTTGAGCAGGAATACTAAGTCACTATATTCCTCTTTGAAGTCTGTGCACATGAGTATCTTGGGAGTCTTGGAATGATGAAGCCTAGGTTCGATCATCCACTCTTTGTTTATTATATTCTTACACGCATCCATCTTCTTCATGTACTGCTCTTCATATTCATCCTTAGTTGCATTCTTCATATCTGTTCCACATGGAATTCCAATCACCTCATCAATCGCATCTTTAGCAAGGTAGGCAATGACAATGCCCTTAGGAGTCTTGATCATTCGCGAGCGAGGATCATAACATCATGCACACTCCAGGATAAGCTCACTGCATTGTATGGACTGTGGAAATCCAATGGCTTGAAAAATACCACTCTTCATAATGGTAACATACGTTGGGGAAGGAATTTGATTTCCAACTCCGAACATCCGTTGTTGCATTAGGTTTAGGCTCATGAAATGCATGTTTGTATCCGTAATCTCCTTCCATCTGGATGACATCTTGGATTCTGGATAGAATCCAGTCTCCAGTATCTTCTGTTGTTCTCTTCTTTCCTTAAATCCGGACGTCAACATCGCACCTGTACGAAGCTTGAAGTTAGAACTTAGGAAAAAATACAATATTCTGAATAGAATTTCCGACTTCTTAATGATTTAGGCTAATTAGGGTATGAAGTTAGGAAAATAGTTCACACTCTAAGTAGATCTTAACAATTTAAATACAAAACGTAACAAGATTAGGGTATGAAACCCTCATGAAATCAACACCTCCTCAATCTTAGAAATTTCGTGCAAATCATAGTGCAAAGGAGTATACCGGATCTAGAGTGACTAGGGAAAGGTGTGAAAGGTTGTGTTTTCACAAAAAATTATGTGTGAAGACACCTTCTGCAGTCAACAATGGAGGTCACAAATCTGAAGACAACCTGCAACTATATGAATAAACCTCTCAAAATATGTTGCAATTATCTAAATGTGCATAAATTTGATGAAAATCAACTTATACAATGAAAGCAAGTCAAATCCGGGAATAAAGGTATGGCTGGTAAGAGTTAAATTTTCAGAGGACAAGCAGCCATGGCGAAGTTGCAGACCTGTAACAGCCCTCAAATGGTCAAGTGATTGACTGAAAATGACTTGGAAAATCCTCCCAAAGGCAAATCGTTGAAGCTGGAGCTGGCTGGCAATGAAAGTAAGAGTCTGAAAATAGATAACCAGCCAACAATGGAGGCTGAACCAACTGCAATAATGGCTTTAAGACTCAGATCTGAAGCAACATCAGCAAGTAGGGAATAATGGTGACCACCAAACATGAGGTAATCCACCTAAAAAAGGCACAAAACTCTTGCTAAATCAAAATCGCATTTTTTCAATCATGGCACCAAACACTTAAGTCTGAAAATGTCTTCAAAATTTACTTCAATCTGCACACAATCTGCACAATGGAGGTCTGAGAACAGCAAGCAACCTAGGCGATATCAAGGAAAATCGTCAAAGTTCGGAGTTGAAACTCAAATCACCCTTCACCAAAATCGTGGATTTCTTCCAAAAATGGCGAACTTCACCAAAATCGTTGTATGGGGGTCTTCAATGGAAGCAAACCAGTCTGATAACAGCAGCAAAAATAGCAGCCCCAAGGAAAATCGCCAACTTAGAGGTAGGAGCCCTCTAAAATGATCAAAGTTGCCAAATAGAAAAAATCGCTAACTCCCAAAAATCGAAAATCTGAAACAATGGAGTCAAGGAACTTCAATGGCAGCAATGGAGTGAATCGCCAAGCTGGAAAAATGGAGGAATAAAATAGAAGTCTTCAACCAATCACTCCACCAAAACACTTCATCAAAAATCGCCAAAAAGAGAGAAAATCACCCTTGCATGGAGACACTTGGCAAACTTAATAATAAAATAATGCTAGACTCCTCTCTTTAAACTTGCTTCATCACCAACTTTCACCACACAAGCAATGTGGGATAAAACACTTGTTCTTATACTTGCTTGGGTGAAACTGATTTGCTTCATCATTTAATTGTTTTTTTAAATTTATTAAATAATCGTTGCTTTATTGAAAAACAATTAAAACAAGGCTCACTTTATTAAAATATTGCAATTTAATTCAAAATTTGAGCCACTTGGGAAAATCTATCCAGGTAGGGATTAAAAAATCCCATCAAAATTATTTAAAATGTCAAAATATTCCCCATAAGGGAAAATCGATCTTAGTATGGACAAAATTTCCCAACAAAATCCATCAGAATGCACACAAAATGGGGCTAGGAGAAAATCGATTTGAGTGTGGAATAAAAATTTCGAACAAAAATCACTTTATACATTCAAAAATACCCCTTGGTGGAAAAACAACCTCAGTCTGGATGAAAATCTGGACTCTAAAACCATGAAAAGTACTCAGTGGAAAATCGATATGAGTCTAGATGAAAATCCGGACAAAAATCTTCAAAAACTTGTCACAAAAGACCTGGTGGAAAATCGACCCAGGTGTGGAATGAATGCAAATGTCATCCGCAACCTTGTCCATACCTCCCTGGTGGAAAAATGTCGGTAGTCAGGACAAATCCTGACACTTAGTCAAATTTTATGCTTCTAGGGGAAAAACGACCTTAGTATGGATTCACAGTGGTGGAAAAATGGAGCAAGTATGGATTTCAGGGGAAATCCATGTTCAGTCTGGATTCTGAGAGGGGAAAACCATGGGTAGTCAACAATATGAGGGGAAAACCATGGGTAGTCAACAATATGAGGGGAAAAACACCTCTAGTGTGGAATTTTGACCTTTTAACCCTTGAAATATGGATTTTACTCCAGAAAATGATAATTTTTCCACTCAAAATCACTTAGAAACTTCGAAACTGAATAAAACTCAATTGGACTTAGGCAAATTCATTAGAAATTGGAGCGTAACACAAGGGAATCTATCGGAACAAAGTGCGAAATCAACTTGAATAATTCTCTAGGAGCGAGAAAACAACTCCAAAAGGTCTAAAAACACCTTAGCACTTAAAATCACCGATGAGGACATTTAAAAAAAAACACGTTAACACTTCAAAAGGGTCAACACTTAGACAAACTAGGATCATTAAAATCTCAATTTTACGCACTTGATCCTATAACCTCAAAAATCCTAAACGGCACTAGGCATGATCAAAACTCTGAGACTCGGACATGAGAAACACAAAATTGCCCACCAAGCAGCCAAAACCCTAACCTAACAACGCAGAAAGCAAGGAAAGAGGGGGTCCCGATTAGCAATGGGGCGATGTGTGAAAAGGTCACAATAGGTCAAAACTTGGATTTTGGAGGAATTTGATGATTGTTTTCAGTGCATCTCAGTGTCAATAGTGCGAACCCTAGACCCCTTTCTGAAAATAGAAAAAGAAAGGTTCCCTAAAAAATAGGAAAAACTTTCTAAAAATAGCCATTTCGGGGATCGTTGTCAAAATGCCAAAAACAAAACTTCCTAAAAAAAATAGGAAAAAGCAAAAAGCAAAACTTTCGAAAAATAGAAAGTTGTCCAAATTAGCTCAAATCAATTGCAATCTTCGTCCTTTGGCCTTTCTAGGAACTTTGACGGTGTCCAGACTCCGTTCTAACCATGGTTTGCACACAATGACTCATAATGCTCAAAACTGACAAACTTGACAATACTGATGCAGGAAGGTCACAAGGCTCTAACAAAAACCAAATCCATCCCTAAGAAGTAGGGAGAACTGCTGGAGGGCACCCTACCTGATAAATGGGTAGGGAGAACTGCTATAGGGCACCCTACAAGATCATTAAGTGGAGAGAACTGCTGGAGGGCACCCTACCTGATAAATGGGTTGGGAGAACTGCTATAGGGCACCCTACAAGATCATTAAGTGGGGAGAACTGCTATAGGGCACCCTACCTGATAAATGGGTAGGGAGAACTGCTATAGGGCACCCTACGAGATCATTAAGTGGGGAGAACTGCTGGAGGGCACCCTACCTGATAAATGGGTAGGGAGAATTGATATAGGGCATCCTACAAGATCACTGGGAAGGGAGAACTGCTATGGGGCACCCTACATGATAGTACTGAGTATGGGAAACTGTTGATAAGACACCCTACATTAGTATATTTTCCCATTATTCCTAACCTATAATTTAGTCTTTGACATTGCTACCTTAATTTTAGTTTATAATTAATTCTGAATATACTTACTTATATGTTAATTACTTAAATAATTCATAGCATCTTCTAACCTGGTTTTGCAGGTTTGGACAAGCAGAAATTAAGGTACGTACTTTCAACCCTACTAGGACCCATAACTAGGGCATTTCCAGTTATTTTCCCTAAGGGACATTACAACCAGATCAATATTTTATACTATCTGCTCACAATAAAAATCCAATCTGTATACACAAATCTTGATTTAGTGCATTCAAATCAGAACAAATAAGTAATCTAAGCTTAAGCTATGTTAATAAACTCTAATCTAAGTCTGAAATACAGATAAAGTTTTTAGTTTCATAAATTAAATTGACATAGGTCCTTAAATCATGTTCCTAATTATTCCTCCACTTAGTCATTATTGACAAGTTCATTATGGAGTAATATCTTGAGTTTTTTAAATAGTGACAACTCCATTAACCATAAGCTAGGGATCAAAGTCAATATCCTAGCTAATAAGATTTAGAATTGTTGATTTCTTAGATCAGATTGATAGCAATTAAACAAATTAACACCAAAATACCTTGGGAAAACCTTCCTCTTGAAGGTGAAAAACCCAGCAACAAAATCTCTGAATATATTTAGTAAATCTGAGTATATCTTTACAATCTCGCTTCACTTCTTGAAGCTGTATGAAAGAGACAATTCACCCTATGATCTGAACCTTTGTAGGACTCACGGACTGTCACAGGAATGTCTTAGGTCTGCCACAGAATTTCTTCGGTTTGCCATAGTCTGACACAGAAGGTATTTGCTCTGTCAAGGGATGTATTCGCTATGCCAAGGAATTCACTTGCTGAAGAATGAATTCACTGCCCAAGGAATGAATTCCCTGAGGAGAGTATTCACTCTGCTGGAATTATTCACTTGCTTGTTGTGTGTGTTGAATCGGTGGTTATGAGTGGAGATTCGATCTCCCTTAAATACATTGCATATGACCCTTCACCAAGGGTTGGCTTTCTCCTAAACAGCACATTACAATGCATAGAGGTGGCAGACATCCAAGTCGGCCATTCACAAGATAATTGATTACAATTAATACAATATGCAAACCGCATATGATACATTATGTTTCACATAAAGGTATATAACTCGGACCCATAATTGTCCTGGTCGGCCATGCAAGATATAAATCACATTTATATAAACAAGTCAGCTTACATAGCAAAACAAGTATTTTATATTTTGATTTTGCACCTTTAAATGACTAAGGCCGATAGGCCAATTGGTCATTTATTTGCTAGGTCAGTCTTAGAAGGAATCCGACCTAGCTACAAACATCAACAAGAACCCCATCTCACTCTAATAGTAACTTCTTAATATGGTTCTTAGTACATTCAATCTATACAGGTTTACATTCCAATTAGGCTTTTTCTAACTCGAAATAACATATTCAAAATCAAGCTAGTTAGTAAAGTCTAAGTCATACAACTTAGCTAAAGACTATCTAATATAAAGGTTAAATGAACACACATGATTAAATCCTATGTAATGTGCCCTATTAGGAGGCTGTCAATTCCCAAAAAGCAACATATATTACTACCTAGCATATTACATTAATTCAGATTAGATAATTAAAGTTGTCCATAGTTCATCTTAATATTGTCATTACCCCAGTCCTAATTCCTAGTTCCTAATTCCTAATCCCTTCTCATTCTTAATCCCAGAAGAGGGCATTGGCTTGTCTAGGGCGCTATGACACCACCTCCCTAATTCAGCCTATGTAATGTGCCCTATTAGGAGGCTGTCAATTCCCAAAAAGCAACATATATTACTACCTAGCATATTACATTAATTCAGATTAGATAATTAAAGTTGTCCATAGTTCATCTTAATATTGTCATTACCCCAGTCCTAATTCCTAATTCCTAATCCCTTCTCATTCTTAATCCCAGAAGAGGGCATTGGCTTGTCTAGGGCGCTATGACACCACCTCCCTAATTCAGCCCAGATGTCAAAAACATCAGTCCTTTCATCCTTGGGGCTCTTTTATCTTGGAGTGGTTTTGATCTGCCTCTCCCTAACAGCACCTGTCTCCCTTGGGGAATAGAATTAGAATTAATTAAGTACTTAGACTGTGAATATATTCGTCTTTCAATTATTATGAATATATATGAAATTAATTATGACTGTCATATGTATTGCAGTCTATATTATTATTATTAATATTACTACTAAATTCTGCATAAGAATATTATCAGACTTCATATATTAAACATACATATTAAGCACATCCTCATGCATATCACCATGAACAAGGATGTTGCTGCCTGTAACTTAATAACAGTTCTGATCTGATCTGTTCGATGGTGATGTCACTGGATGCTTTTGATTCCTTTCCTTTAAACCTCTAAATGTGAGAGAGAGGTCACACCTCTTCATCACGCATGCCCTTTGGCAAGAGACACATCCTTTCACCATTAGCACCCTTTGAAAGGGACACAACCTTTCACAATCAGATCTGCACTTCTGATTCCCAAATTATCCCCCATCAAATGAGGTTTTCTTCTCCCTTTTATATCTCATGTTTGAGGGAGTCCAAACTTTTCATTTTATGTCTTTTGACCATTCATTAACTGAACTAATTTTTTAATAATATTGAATTATATTCTTTTATATTTTAATTTAATATTTTAACTTTATTATTATTATTTATTATTAAATTCTATTTCAAAGTGGGGACATTACATTCTAATCCTCACATACATACATATGGCATTCATAATAGAAATATAAATAATTTCCAATACATAAAAGTTCCTGCTAATATTGTATATTCCTTTTAGCTTAACTAGATATAAAGTAAGAAGATACCCAGAATAGAAACACAAATGTATGACATGGATTGATGGACAAAGGTTTTACTACCACATCGAGACAAAGTTGGAATTAAAATAACTCATAGTATATACATGAAAATAATTCAAGGTTTCATTAAAATTATCTAGGAGTAAACTAGCTTACTCAAAACTATCAAATCCAAGATTAACTAGGCTCTACGATAACATCAAATGATCAAAATTATTTCATTTTACACTAGGGTTTTCTTTTGAACTCAACATAAAGCTGATCACAATGAGTTGCTCATTCATAATACCTATTAGTTCTAATTTTCTTTAAAACATATTAAATCTATCAAAGTATTGATGATATTGTCCTTACATCCATTGCTAACAATGACTCGATATTCCCAAAATTCCATTAACCAATAACATGTATTAGGATTCCTTTTTTATTTCTGAGAATTACTAAAATTACTAACAATTCCTTACTAAAGAATTGCTTTATGACTATTGACTAAGATCAATAACATCAAATTGATTTTGATTGCTAACATTAATTAATGCTATAGTTTCTTTATAATAAAGTAACTTTGGCATCTGTGATCATCCTAAACAACCTAGATAATTACCTTTAAATATATTCACCATTAAGTAAATGTATAAGGTTGATTCATTTCTTGCTTTTCAATGAAGCTTCCGTTTGTATATCATTGATAGCCGGCAACCATTTTATAATGATAACATCCTATGAAATAACAAGCTTACCATGAAGGGATCTATATAATTGTATTTTAGGGAAAGAATTTGAATGATAATCGCCAACCTTGAATCACACTTGAGACCAACTATGCAATCAAGATCTAAGTATTGTCTATGCAAAATGTGGAAGTGTAAACAAAGCACAAGAATTGGTTGACAAAATACCTCAAAGAAATGTAATCCTAGGCATGAAAAATGTGGAAACATTGCACTATGTTATAGAATGCCTCATCAAAGGTATGGTATGCAATGACTGCAAGATGATCACAAAATGGATTTAGTTAGATGGACATTGGAAACTTATTAACTATATGCTAAAGTAGGAGTTTTGGAATAGAATATGAACATCCATCATAATTCAAATGCACTGGTAGTAGTCATGCATTAAAAATGCATGACATACAAGACGTAATTTTTTTGGCAAAATGCTACAAAAGATGTCATCTTTTGGAACGGAATGATTGCATAATATCCATGCAAAATAATTCAACCATACAAATGCCCTGGTAAACATGCATGCAAGATGCAGAAGCAGAGGCATGGTATGCAAACTGTTTGACAGAATGTCTTAAAGTATTGGGGTTCGAACACACAAAATGTAATAGCATTGACAAGGTGTGTGACTGTTTAAAGAAGCAACACTATGAAGATGTTGTACAGTGTATAAGGTTTGTGAAGCAGAATGCAATAAGTTAAGCATGTGATCTTGATTGTTTACTATTTAGCCTATGTGAATATAGTTTTACTTTTGGCAAATGTCACATTTACTGAATTAGCAGTAGCTGGCATGCGTCCAATAGAAAATAATTTTGTTAGAAAAACTTCACAAGGATAACCTCCAACAAATGGACTTAAGTTTTCATTTCACAAATCAAAATGTCTCTACATGAAGAAACAAACAGGTATCTTACACTAGGTATCACAGTAATACCATAAATGAAAATAGCAACATTGGTTTAAAACAATGAAGATGCAGCAAAATGAACTGATCGCTTACAAATTTCCAAAATAAAACTGATTGATACCATGACAAATGACTTACTTCCAGATTTTGCACCTACTGTGTCATGCTGCCAATTATACAGTTGGAAACAATGGGCAGAGCATAGAAGGAGCCCAACCACTATCATCCACATGCCTATTTTGAAATTTCTCCTAATTTGTTAATACTCCTCCTTGGCTTCTAGTGCTCCTAGACCTCTCAAATGGAAATTGACCAACCATCAATTGCAGTTACTAAAGAATGTAGTCGATAAAATAAAGATGTAGAGTAATAAATGCACAAAGGCATTTATTGGTTTAACAATTAAAATCAAACTATAGAAATCACAGTAGATAATTGAATCAATAAAAATGATACTAAAATTTTCGAGTGACTTCACTCATAGTTATTCTAAGCCCTTATTGCACTAAAGAACTTAAAAAGCATAACGATATTGTTTGATCAAAATATAATTAATAATAATGGAAACAAAATTTAAATGAAGAGGGTCGTGACATGAAAATGACTACCAATGGGTGCTAGGCTGTTGGAACAATGTTAGATGCTTGGTCACTTAACCAATGTTGAAAACTTTATAACTCTAAAAAATACAACAAACCCTAGGACTGGTTTGACTTAGAACAACAAACATTCACTCTAAACCTTAGGTGTAGTACCAAGGGTGGCTGAAAACATTCACAATATGCTGGCACAGCCATTTAGAGAGATAAAAATGATGTGGATAATGGTTGAAAACCTTAAAGAACAACTGGTCCAAGGCCTGGAATATCCACAAACAACAATTATAAATCATTCTAACCCTCCAAAAGCTGAAAATCCTCAATAAATCACTCTAGCGACATTCTAGTGCGACATGTAAACTTGAAAACTTGGCAAAAAATGTTGATTTGATAATGTGCTATAGTTTGCTTGCAAATATGAATTGAACATCCGCAATCAATAAACCCAAATGCAATCCTTGAGTGGAATCGCCTAAAAGGATATGAGGGTTATTGTTCCCAATCTCGTTATGGAAAACCAAGGGGGTTTTTATTCTTTGGATATCTAACACCAAGGGTTTTTATCCTTGAATGCTTCAATCTCCAAAATGGAAGGAATAATGAAATGATAAAATTGGATGCTTTGATGCAAGTCTTAACCTCTCTTTTATAGCCGCCTAATTTGGGCCCTCTATTTTATTTTATTTTTATTTAATTTATTTTTCCCTTTAAGTATACAAAAATACTTTTAAATTACATCCAAATGCACATTCTGAAACGTGTTAAAAACACTTATTTAAACATTACATAGGACTTATAATAATATTTAAGTTATCTTTTAAAAAAAAAAAAGTGATTGGGCCCAACTTAAAATATTATTGATTCTTGTGGATCTAGAAAGGAAAATGACACATAAGTAGTGCCTTATGAATTGGTATAAGTGAAGGCTTAGGAAATGTCCCAATGATCTTGTAGAAGGAAATGGCCATTTAGTTGTTGTTGGAGACCAAATGCGTTGATTGAGATCAGGATCAGCTTTTTAGGGAAACAGTGTGTCAAAACTGAATTATACCATGATCTGCTTTTTTGTGGTTTTCCCTCTCTACAACTGGTGCCTTATGAAGTGGCAGAAGTGAACTGCTTGTGAAATTTCCAAAGGATTTCTTTCTGAAAGCAGTGGCTATTTAGATGTTTATGGAGACCAAACGTGTTGATTGAGATCAGGATCTGCATTTGTGTGTTTTCCAGAATACAGGTAGTGCCTGACAAATTGACAGAAGTCTCAGTTTTTGAAGTCTTAGACATTTTTCATGCAAAAGGCTAGCAACTAAGTGTCTTTGGCAGACATGTCAGCTAACATCTTGATTGACATGGAGGTCTAGCTTAATATTCTTTGCATATTACAAGTGCCACTTAAATAAAGTTATATATATTCAAATCTAGTTTCCTTGCAGTTAAATACTGTTGGGGTTGGAGGTGATATTTTTTGGTCTTTTAAGACTTGTATCCTGAAATAATCCAAGTCAAATGTTGTGGCAAATTACAAACTATGCTAAGTGCGATGAGAAGTTCAAGGTGTTTGTGTACTTTTATGTGAATTTTCTTGTAGAATGCAATGCAGATGAAGACTTGTATCCTGAAATAATTCAAGTCAAATTTTGTGGCAAATTACAAACT
Source organism: Cryptomeria japonica (assembly GCF_030272615.1). Taxonomy (NCBI): domain Eukaryota; kingdom Viridiplantae; phylum Streptophyta; class Pinopsida; order Cupressales; family Cupressaceae; genus Cryptomeria; species Cryptomeria japonica. The sequence continues at coordinate 689,722,929 of NC_081407.1, forward strand.
ATACTAAGTGCAATGAGAAGTTCAAGGTGTTTGTATACTTTTATATAAATTTGTTTGTAAAATGCAATGCAGGTGATGTGGAAAGCTGTTGAACGTGCATTAGGACCTGGGTTTTCCCGAGATAAATGTGAGGTCAAGTTGGTTGGCACACCATTGACACACCAGCGTTTTCTTCGTAGGAATAGGGGTACTTACGGGCCTGCTATTCGTGCAGGTCAAGAATTATTCCCTGGGCAAGGGACACCTATTCCACAGCTTTACTGTTGTGGTGATTCAACATTTCCAGGCATTGGGGTTCCTGCAGTAGCAGCAAGTGGTACCATTGTTGCTAATTCTTTGGTTTCTGTTGAAGAGCACACACGGCTTCTAGATGCCATTGGAATCTGATGAAAGGGTCTGTCATTTTGTAGTTAAAACATTCCTAGTTATTTTGTTCACTATTATAGTCATTCTGAAATCTGTTCTTTTCACCCTTTTAAATTTATTGTACAGAAAAATAATTATATATATGTAACACAAACTTTTTTAGTTGTAGTTGAAAGCATTCCTAATTATTTTGTTCACTATTATAGTCATTCTGAAATTTGTTACTTTCACCCTTTTAAATTTATTGTACAGAAAAATAATTATATATATTTAATACAAATTTTTCATTTATAGTGTAAGCGGTGGGACACTGAATAGGTTATGTCATTTGAAGTACCAATACTGTTTATTGGTGACATGGACAGTCAAATGTCACCATGTAAGAATAGAGAAAATCAATCATCACAAGTGGCTACACTGCATTTCATATAATGAATCTTTTTCTATCTTTTAAGGCATCTTTACTTTGTGGGAATTCTTATTATAAACTAGATTATATTGTATCTATCAAAAGAGATACTTAAAAATTTGCATTTAAATTCTAGTTTACAGGATACCCTTTTTATATGTTACACTCGTATTTTAAAGGTAGGTATGCATCACAGTATTGCATGACCCTTAATAACAAAGGAATCCACATGAGTGACGTTGCATGTGAGAACATTTACAATTCATTGACACTGAAAACATTCTAGTCTTGAATTTTGAAGCCACTAACTGCACCGATAGTTTGTAGAAACTTGGATTTGTCTGGAATTGCTTCTTTATTCTATGTTATGTTAATTCCAAATTTTTCAATGATTTATTTTGTACATGCACATAATGCAACTTAAGTATGCCAGATCTGCTACTTAATCCAGCACTTTCCTCAATGATATTGCGAAGGCTGAAAATTATTTGATCTTTTTTCATTGGCAACTGTTAAATCTGTGTATATAAAAAGCGCCACGATACCACCATAAGTGTTAAATCTATAAGAAAAAACTGTTAAAAATAATTGAGGGTACTTTGTGCAAAACTTCCAATGAAACCAGACCATTATGTTCACTAAATATATTTGATATGAAACATAAATAAGTTTCATCCCTTTCTTCATCAAAATTCATAATTGCATATCTATATCACTATTTATATACTAGTTAGTTTCTACAAGTGAAAAATTATAAATATGCAACCAAAAGAAAATAGTGAGAAAAAAATGTTTATCCTCTCATCAATGTCTTACATTGCTGCCATACAATCAGTATTGCTGATTGAATGATACTGACACATCAAGTGACATCAACGACACAATCAAATGATACCGAAATGAATAAATTTCATCTTGAAGTGGACATTTATAGCAACTACTTTTTTGCTATCGACTACTATACTTTATGGCTAGCTGCATCAATTGTCGTTTCGAATTGCAATGCTTGTCCAAATGATGTGTTTTCTATTGGACAAATTCTTTATTGTAGATTTTTACTATGCAGAATTTGGACCATGATAATAGAGACAAACGTGAACTGGTTTTACCATTACTTCATAATTCTCTTCAGGCCAAGCATGATTAAGAGGAAAGAATAGATTTTGTAATGGAGGACATCATATTATCATGAAAGATAACAAACTGAAAACCATGGCTATAAAATCCAGTGGAGTTTTTTTATCTTTCACCACCTTGCACAAGTGTGGAATATGATAAAACGATTTGTAATGAGGATGGTTATTATGCTCATGCTGTACTTAGTTTGGAACATGACAACTAATGCATGGGATCTGTTTACCTTCTACCTAATGATAGGTCCTTTTTGGAAGGAATGATTATGAGGCATTTCTAATTAGTCTTTTTTCGACAGTATAACCAGGCGGCTTTACTTTCGTTAATATATTCATGGGAGGTTTTAATTTCAGAAAACATGCCCATCCGAAGATCTGACATAATTCAAAGAAGTATTTAGTATGAAGATAGTAGGCTAGGACACGATCCCTCACTCCTATGTGTGGATAAATAGAAGACAAGACACTCATCCAGGGAGCAAGATTGGACGGGGCAATAAATGCTTTCAAGATTACATCATATTTTACTATTCCAATATGTAATATACTGATCACTCAGATGCTTTTCCTTATAGAAAGTTAGGTCTCTGATGATCCAAGACCAACGATTTTTCTTGATTCCAGCATAAAGCTTACATAGCTTCTGTTCAAAGATATAGGATGATGTGACTCTGCAGGTTATTAACATGTATTCCTTTCAAAGAAATTGCTGTGTTATCATAAAGCATTCCCAAATTAAACATAGCTTCCTGTAAAATTGGTTCATATGGTTGTCACAAAAGAACCTGTAAAATTGTAATTTTTTCCACTTCTTCATATACAAATTATTATAGCTTATTTCTAAGTAAAATTAAAAAGATCAAAATCTAATTAGATTAAAAAAAACGTGTATGAATTCACAAATCTATTAGCTATCTCACAAAGCGAAGGAATGTTAAACAACATGTGACATATTTAACTGTAAATGAGACAAATTCTACATAAAATTACATACTAAATCTGAAATATGTAATTTAATTTCAAAAATGTTAACTTGACATAGATAAAATATAATATAATTAATCCAAACAAAAAATTATACAAAATTACAAGAATGATTGTGAGCTCTCCTCTTTCATTTTCTACTGACCAAGCATTTGAGTGTTCCTCACCTTAGTTCTTTTCCCCTCTCACCTCCAACTTTTCATTTTATAAATGTATAGGTTATGTGAAAACAATTCAATAAAGCATCCAGATTATCATAAAGTAGGCCTTTGATCCGATTGCACTCTATGCACTGATCTATAAAGTAGGCCTTTGATCCGATTGCACTCTATGCACTGATCTATATATACCCAGTGACCTGCATTGCACTCTATGCATCTCAATTTATGAAACAACAGTATGGTCTGGAATGCCAAATACTCAAAACAAGACAGGAAACTTTCTAGAGACTGAAAATAAAACCTCGTCCCTTCATTATTACTGCAGGTCTGACACCGCACATGGTGCAAGCCTATTTTTCAAATTGCTCCATATTAGCATCACCAATAATCTCCACAAGAACATTTTCCATGTTTAAAATGATGGAAACGGTTAGCATCTCTCACAACAATTTCTCTTGCAACAATCTTGGAGATAAATTTTGTTGCAGTGTGGCAATCAGAACATACGCGAAGGTTCTTAACAACTCTAATAGTTGTTCCGGGTGGTGTGTTTAACAAACCAAATGCAATTGCTAACTTTTCACTATGGCGAGAGAGAAAAAGTTCCTTTTCCTCCTCTTCCACGTCATTAGATAAATGTCTTGAATCTGGAAAATACCTTGCTGCCTTCATCTCCAAAGCCAATTTCTCTAACTCTGCATAGATCTCCTGTGTCTGTGGATGTGATCTGTCTCCTACACAAAAAGCATGTACCATTTTCCACACAACCACCACTGGTTTAATTGGCATCTTAATGATAAAGTTTAGGGTGTCCTCAAGATAACCAGCACGGGCAAGAAGGTCAACCATGCACACATAATGATCAATTGTAGGTGTAATGCAATAAGGATTATGCATATCACTGAAGTATGTACAGCCCTCATCTACTAAACCTGTATGTCTGCATACAAATAGAACACAAGAAAAACTTACAGCGTCAGGATATGCTCCAGACTGCTTCATTAATTCAAAGATTTTAAGAGCATCCTTGCAAAATCCATTGTGTGCATATCCTGCAATCATGGCATTCCATGAGACCACATTTTTTTGTGGCATTTTGTCAAACAGTTCACGTGCCTTGTCCATGTTTCCACATTTTCCATACATGTCTACCAAAGCATTTCCAACTATAATATCTGACAAAAATCCCCCTTCCATAATGCTTTGATGGATGTCCATACCTTGTTCCAAAGCTCCCATTTTGGCACAGGCAGGGAGAATGCTGGCAAATGTTGTGGGGTCTGGCTTTAGACCTGCCAATTGCATTTGCTTGAAAGTTTCTAATGCCTTTTCAAAAAATCCATTTTGTGCATATCCTGCAATCATGGCATTCCAGGAGACCACATTTCTGTGAGGCATTTCTTCAAATAGTTCACAAGCCTTGTCTATTCTTCCACATTTTGCATACATGTCTACCAAGGAAGTTGCAACTACAACATCTAACAAAATTCCTCTATCCTTTATGCTTTGGTGGATGTCTATACCCTGTTCCAAAGCTCCCATTTTGGCACAGGCAGGGAGGATGCTGGCAAGGGTTGAGGAATTTGGCTTTACACCTGCCAATTGCATTTGGTTGAAAGTTTCTAGAGCTTTTTCAACAAATCCATTTTGTGCATATCCTGCAATCATGGCATTCCACGAAATGATATCTCTTTGCTGCATTCTGCCAAACAATTTGCGTGCCTTGTCTACGCTTCCACATTTTGCATACATGTCTACCAAAGTATTTCCAACTATAATATCTGACAAAAATCCTCCTTCCATTACGCTTCGATGGATGTCCATACCCTGTTTCAAGGCTCCCATTTTGGCACACATGGGGAGGATGCTAGCAAAGGTTGTAGAGTCTGGCTTTACAGCTGCCAATTGCATTTGCTTGAAAATTTCTAAAGCATTTTCGACAAATCCGTTCTGTGCATATCCTGCAATCAACGCATTCCATGAGACGATATCCCTTTGAGGCATTCTATCAAACAGTTCGCGTGCCTTGTCTATGTCTCCACACTTTGCATACATGTCTACCAGAGCATTTCCAACTATAATATCGGACAAAAACCCCCCTTCCATTATGCTTTGATGGATGTCGATACCCCAAACCAAAGCTCCCATTTTGGCACAGGCAGGGAGGATACTGGCAAAGGTTGTGGTGTCCGGCTTTATACCGTCCAATTGCATTTGCTTAAAAATTTCTTAAGCCTTTTCAGCAAATCCATTATGTGCATACCCTGCAATCATCGCAGTCCATAAGAAAGCATTTCTTTGAGGGATTCTATCGAACAATTTACGCGCCTTGTCTATGCTTCCACATTTTGCATACATGTCCACCAGGGCAGTAGCAACTACAATATCTGACAAAATTAGTCCTCCATTTATACTTTTATGAATGTCCATACCCTGTTCCAAAGCTCCCATTTTGGCACAGGCTGGGAGTACGCTGGCAAGTGTATAGTGGTCGGGTTGGAGACCTGTTTGTTGCATATCGTGAAACAGTGTGATTGCCTCGCGACAATACCCATGTCTTCAATATGCTGCAATAATAGTATTCCATGAGACCCTGTCTCGTTCTTTCATGTGGTCAAACAATCTGCGGGCATCTACCAAACTTCCGCACTTGACATACAAGGAAATAAGCTTATTATGAATATTTGTGCGTGTAGAAAATGTAAATCGCCTGTGAGCGATGAAAGAGTGGACATTTTTCCCTTGTAAAAAAGCGTTCTTGAAAATAAAGGTCTGTAATAATTGAAGATATGCAGAGTAGTTTTCAGGGGGTTTGTGTGTAGTAAGCAGAATGTGCATCGCCTCCTTCAACTTAATGCTGTGAGAGAGACATTTTCTAATTGTAATTGGAGTTATTCAGTCTACGTCTACCACGACGACAATGCCAGTGGTAAGCCTGTAAGCATTATCACTTACAGGTTTTTAAGCTTTCAAAACCAAACAAACATTAACAGTAGAAGGAGAGGGAACCTTCAAAAAAAAGGGGCCGAGCTCCACAAGAAAAATATCTCTGTACAATAAAAACAAGAATAGAAAACTGAAACTTGCAAATTTATACAAGAATAGAACATCTACGGGGTAGAATGGTTGCCATAAGAAGTGCATACTAATACTGTTAAACCATAAATAACCTTTTTCTGTAGGCCAAATGCCAAGAATTATGGCTAGTGAATTTCTTGTTGTGCACAGGCTTTGCTTTTTGGAAACGAGAAGAGCATTATGCAGACATGAGTGCAATCTTCGGAGGGCACTTATGGAAACAAGCGTGGAGAATGGTGAAATATGGCCATCATTTTCCTGTACTATCGAGGACCTACGTATGCCGATATTTGGATATTAATCCAGATTCTTTCATCAAGATGTAATGCCAATTACATGTGTTCGGTGAGTAGACTGTTTGCATGTTTGATCCTAAGTCTTGTCTTGCTCAAATTACAAGTGTTTTGTAAGTAGCAACGTGGAAGATCGCGAGTTTTTAAGTTTGCAACACCTACTGACTACAACCAGTGTCTGTCCCTGCAATGCACTGACTAACTGACCTTGCTAATCTTGGACAGCTCAGAAATTTGTTTAGAGGGTAGTGCGTTCTCTTGTATTGAGAACAGGAATCTTACCTGACATTCCTGCAACCGAAAATATAGCAAATAGTAGTGTGCCAAAAAAGTTTGAATTAATATTTGTGTTAAGAAATATGCAACTTCACTAGGAAAATAGTATATGGAAATTTAATCTTCATAAATGCTAAAGTCTGATTGGCTGTTTTCGTGGAGTTTAATCACTATTTAAACTGGAGCCTCAACAATAGTTCCTAGCGGAGCAGGAACTAATAAAAAAAAGAACGATGACTGATTAACATTAGATCACAATTATGATTGTTAGACATTTCAAACTTGAAGCCTCTACGGAGTACGGACTACTAGAGGTTACACCATGCACTGCTAGAGGTTATTCTCACTAAAGAGAAAGGCCTTAAAATATATAATTGGGCTGGGTTAAGCAATTGCCATTTCAGAAGGATACTCCTAATGAAATATAATATTAAAAGCCTTCTTTGCACGAGATTAAGACAAGCTAACAATTCACTATATGATAAGAGAATGTCCGAACCAGAGGATTTCTAAATGAGCTCTCTATAATGAAGGGAAAAAAGCTCAGTAAACCTGTACCTGAAGCAAATAAAAACAATACACAGTAAAAATCCCAGCACAATAAGCTTCGTTATCACTGAGTAAAACTCGGGCATTCACGATAAATTTTTTAGTCTTGAAGCATGTGCAGATATTAATAAACACACAATACAAAGTAAAAATCCCAACACAATAACCTTCTTTATTATTGAGTAAAACTCGGGCATTCACAATAAAACTCTTAATCTTGAAGCAATGTGCAGATACTAATAGGCACATGAACAGTGGTTTTACAATTTACATGAATGGTAAAGTTTTGATCATTAGTGGTTACTTCTAGTTGACCATACAACATTGAAAGTATACAACACACCTCCAACATGCAACAATGATTAACAAAGTTGCAAGAGCTAAGCTATGGAATTCAACTCACCATGGTAGGTGTAGATATAACAAGAATAGTGAATATAATTATAAACTTGAGTTGTATTTCTCTATATGATTTTATTGGAATCATTTCTACAAATTCATATTAAGAATGTTAAAAAGTTAAAGAGTGCATGAAAGGTTTACATAAAAACGTGGTCGGCTAGAATAAACTACTAAAAAACATGATCAACAAAGCCTATAAAACCAAACGATCGATTGAGCATGTTGGATCTCCAAAACATAGGTCTACTTCCTAGAACCAAATCTCACTTGCTAGGCCAGGGTTATCATTACGCAAGTGAAATCTTCCTAGAACCAAATCTCACTTACAAGGCCGGAATTATCATCACGCAAGTGAAATCTGTTCATGAACAAACTTTTTGTAGAAGACCAATTGTATGAGAGTGGGTTATTTGCCTTGCACTTAAAGCTCAACTTAGACTTGGGAGGGTATTCTTAGAGGTATGCCTTAAAAGACATTGAAATCAAACAAAATGGACAACCAAAACAACTACAATTAAACCCAATTGTAATTTTAACCCCAAATATTGTTGCTAGGTCAAAAGAAATTAGTTGCATATAACCTCTATATAGCTGATATGATTATGTAGACATGACACATAAAATATAGGTTTACAATGTTAACTTAAGAATGATTCCCAGGTTATATTGACAATCATGGGTGCACAATAATGACCACCTAAACTAAACTATTGATTAAATGTTTTGATTTAAATGTTTTGAGATTGGTGAATGACCTCATATGGTGCCTATCTATTGGGTAACAAAGTCATAACACATTGAAAAAGAACAAACACGAAAACAACATGGACCTATACATATGCATGCAATAACAATTATGAAATCTGACAATATGCATACTTAGTTTTCTAGACGAAACAACATATATTCATACATAACATGAGAAATATCATTACAAGCTTTACAATATTTTCAAAATAATATCATATTCATTGAACTCAAATTACATTCATGCAAACAAGTGTGGCAAGGGAAAAAACCCATTTGCATATAAGAAACCTTCCTAAATAGATACAAAGTGCCATTGAGCAACAAAACCCATTCCTATACTTGTCTTCTTCTATCCCAACGACTTGCACCCACACAATGAACATGGTTGGCCTCAATAGCTACTTTGCAACTTTTGGGCCTTTGGAGACCAAACAATGAACCCACCTCTCAAAAATTGATAACTTTTTACCACACATAAACTTGGGTGTTATAACCCCAAATATTTCCACTGTAACATTCAAAATCAATGGCTCAAGACAAATTGCAACAAAAAATGGGTGTCCCAAATCAAAGCAAGACCAATCACATTCAATTTCTGTAGTTGAGAAGAGGAGCATCATTAGTGTGGGTAGGTAGAGTAGGTCAACAAAGAAAACCACCAAAAACTGTTACTACTTATCAAGTTGCCATTAGTTTTTATATTCAAAGTCATACTATATACTCTAGTCAGTTAGCACTACCGAATCATGCAGTCGGTACACATAGAGAAGTCGGTATGCAGAGTCTAGTCAGTTACAGCAAAAAGCAGTCACAGAACACAGTACACACCGAGCTGTCTACCGAGTATCTTTTTATGTCTACCGAGCAGTAAAGATGACACACCGAGTTGATATACACCGAGTGAAACGTGTTACCAGATACATTGAACCTGGACATGCATATGAAAACGTGTTACAAGATCGAGGCACATCTAACCGTTATTACATTGGAAATTGCACTAGAAGATTGTGTATGGTTACGAGATCAATCTAACCAATGAAATATTTTGTTTAGTTATTCATTCGAGGAATCTTGTTTGTAAGATTGAAGCAATGAATTGGATCACCGTTTTAAGAGATCTATTTATACAACATGAGTTAAGTGTATGTATACATGAAAGAAGACTGTTACAGAGACACAGAGGTCATCAAGAAGGTTTTTAGAGAATAGTCGAAGAACAGAGTAAACAGAAGGGTTTACCGAGTTACTATATGGGTTACCGAGGTATGCTATAAGCTAGGTAATCTATTCTGAGCACATAGAATCTGCTATAACATTTCAGATGTAAAGTTGCAGATATTTGTAATGATTTTATTGTAATATTGTGAAGTTGAAAGAGAAACCTTTAGCAGGGTAAAAGACTCTAATCAAGTCTATAAATTGTAAAGCCTCTAACCAGGTGCAACATTCAGAATAAGTGTTGTAAAATCCTTTAGCAAGGTAGATCTAACATATCTTGTTACTCCTAATAGGGTAAGCTATCAAAAATAGCTAAAATGTAGCTCTAACCGAGCACCCTTTATTATTGCAGTAGTGAAGTTGTGGGTGCCATCCCCATTGCAGTTTTTCTCTCTAACCAAGAGTTTTTGCGTAACCAAAATATATGTGTTATGGAGTGAATCATGTATGATTGTTATCTATTTGCTTTAACTTTATTTTATGTTACTGCACTATTATGTTTTTGCATAACAGTAAAGTTATTATTCAAGAAAAGTTTTGGAGTACTGATTCACCCCTCCCCTCTCAATACATTAGCTTTCCATATTGGGCCTAACAATTGGTATCAGAGCTTAAATCTTGGAAAAGGGTTTAACTACCTAAAGAGAAAGATCTTATCAAAGGAAGGCTATAAACAATCTCGGAGGATTGTATATCTGCAAGAAGAGCTAGATCATGCTAATCAAGTGATTGCAGACATGCAAAGGCAAATGCAAAAATCTCTGAAAGTAAGAAGAAGATTATCTGATGACTTGTAGGATTCTCAAGAGTTAGTGGAACAAATTGAGACATCATTTGAGAATAGTATATCTGAAGAGACTGGAGAAATGATTGGAGTATTGAAAGAAAAGAACAAAGCATTGGCTGATCAACTAAAAGCAATGAAAAGAGAACATGAACATTTCAGTACACAGATGACTAAAAATCTAGATGCATTGAGGACAGCTGAGGATAAAGCAAGAGATCTACAGAGAGAGAAACAACAACTTGAAGTCTTAGTATCTGATAAAAATGATGAAATCATAAGGTTGACTCGGATTCAACAAAATATGACAGATCAACTAGGTTATGCACATCATGAAGCAATTCTGAAGAATGATGAGAATCAAGCATTGAAACTTGAAGTATCAAAGTTGACTGATGAACTTGAAATAGAGAAGAAATCCAAAGAAACATTGAAGAAGAGTTATGAAGCATCAAAGATGTTGGATGAGCAAATGAATACAAGAAGACCCAACAAAGATGCAGGACTCGATTACAAAGGAAAAGACTCTACCGAGAAAGGAATTCATACTACCGAGAGAGGAGAATCATCAAAGCAAGCTAGAAATAGGAATAACATCAAAAGGAAGAAGCCTATTTGCTACTACTGTGGAAATCAAGGTCATACTGCCAACATGTGCCAAATCAGAAAGGGTAAGCAACCGAATATCTTTAAGTCCAATGATTATTGTTACAATTGTAATAAATATGGTCACACATTTAATCAATGTAGGACAAAGTCTATTAACAACTATCAGAAAGCAAAATTCAAAGGGTTTTGTAGAAACTGCAATAAATATGGACATAGTACTGAGAAGTGCTGGCTTAAGCAAAAGAACTACATATGGTCTGCACACCGAGCAAACACTAGAGGTTACCGAACTCACACAAATCCTTACCGACAATATGCAGTAGTACCATGGGATTACAATACAAGGATATGGTGTGAATGTTGTGGAAGATATGGACATATAAGTGCCAACTGTTTTACAAGATTTGGAATGAACAACTGAAGATCATGGACAAATCCTGGTATGGCATGTTTTCATTGTCACAAGGTTAGACATTTAGCTGGAGATTGCAGAGATCAACCTAGAGGAGACACTGAAGAAATAAAAGAGAAATAAAAGATGATTTGGAAAAAGAAAGAAATTGTGTCAAATGAAGAAAGCACCTTACCTACCGAGTTAGGTGCACCTATTCCAAATTAATCAGAAAAGGTATGAAGGGACTGCATTCTCTGAAAGTTAAAATCATAACAGTTCCTATTCTATTATGTACTAAATTCAAAATCCGCATAGTCAAGATGCATTAGTAAGTTTGGAATTCTATCAAAAGTACTTTATAGGAAACCTGTCAAGTCGGTGTATACAGGAAGCCTGTCAAGTCGGTAAATAAAGGAAATTTGGTTACTCGGTTAAAACGAAAGAAAAGAGAGTAAATCGGTTAAAGGTGAACCGAGTGCATTCAATGTTTTTGACCTAACCCGCACGGAGCCCGATAAGGTATTTTGTGTATTTAAAAGCATCTTCGCGGTCATTTTCATTCACCAAGTTTTCGAGAGAGCAGAGCGAATCAAGGCGATCAAAACCTCATTCAGAGTGAATCCAAGGTATTTACATCAAATCTCATCACTGTTAAGCTAGTTTATCGATCTTGTCAAATTGCTATTATCTACCGAGTGTGAAACGTCTGCCGTTTGTAAACCGTCAAACCCTAAGGATAGTTTGCTAGTTTTATCTGAAATTTACAAATGGCACCCAAGATCCAAGATCCCGTAGTTGTCAAGAATGTGGAGAAGCCCTCACTGAAATACACTTTGACTCCTAAAGTCACCTCTGAACCGGATGACAAAACTGCCTTTTCACTCATCCCGGATCAAGTCTTGTTAGTTGAAGATGTTAGATTCTTCACCAAATGCCATGTTGAAGAACTCGGTCATGTTGAGATTAGTGACACATATGATGAGCTATGTATTGATGGCAAAATGGATAGCAAGTATGAACACATCAGAATCAAAGGATTAACTGAAGCCCTAACCTATCCTTGTGTGTTCAAACCCCAGTGGGTTAAGTTTGTTTTGAGCAGAGTTCATGATGATTTCATGTGGCTAGAAGAGAAACCATTCAAAATCACCAAGGAAATCATTCATATGATCACTGGGTATCCTATCTATGACCATGCACGAGCACAGAAGATGATATCACAGAAGGAGTTAATCAGTTTAACTGGAGTAGAATCTGATTACCGAGGACTGAAACTGAATAATGTCACTGATGCATAACTTAAATTTGCAATTAGAGTAATTGGTTACTGTTTCTTCCAATTAGCAAGGGAAAACAATGTACCATGTGTCGCAGTTGACTTAGCCTATAAAATTGTGAAAAAGGGAATGAAAGTTGATTTATGTGAAGTGCTACTGAAGAACTTGTTTGAGAACTTGAACACAATAAGGAAGCCGAAAAAGAACAACTCGACAAATACACTGAAGTTTGGTTCACTTCTTGTATGCATGTTTTTCTACTTTGAGAAGTTTTTTCCCTCAGTCGGTAAAGTAGTTTGGGAGCTACACCGACCAATCACCCATCAAATTAATGATTTTATCAAGAAGTTGGGAGATAATTTTAATGATATCATGGATGACTACTTCAGCAAATTTCAAGAGAAGATGCACAACAGGTACCGGATTCCACCACAGCTGGTAGAGAAATATAAGGATGATATATGCTTTGAGGTAGACATAGATTACTGTTATGTGAATGTTGTGGAACCAAGGACTCAATCTTTGCCACCAATGGGTTACAAGATTGACTATGATATCACACAACAACAAATGGATGCCTATCTTTCATTGCCAAGGCATGCTACCGAGCTAAGATATGGAACTTATGAAGAGGTGAAAGAAAAAGTTAAAAATGAGCATTGTAGTACCCAAAGCTACAAGAAAGGCTACAAAGATGATAAAGGTTCTAACGGAGAAATTCGGAGAAGACTCTTCCTCTACACCTGTCAAAGGCACTCTTGCCATTACCAAAGAGGAATCTGAAGCTCAAGAGGCAGCAATAACATTGAGTACCGAGTTGCCTAAGGGTAAAGTGTTAAAAAGAAAGAAACTGGACACTTCAAAGGCCCTACCGACTCCACCAACAAAGAGACCTAACACTAGAGCATCAACTGCATCACCGAGTAAGAGACAAAAGAATGTTACTGCTCCCAAGGTAACCAAGACCTACACGAAATCTACTCGGAGACCCATTCTGGCAAAAGAGTCTAGTGATATAGAATCCGATGATGCAAACAAATTCCAGATTGTAAAAAGCAAGAAGGTAAATATTCATAGTGTTGAAAACTTCTGTGCCAATCTAAAAGAATATGGTGGATTTGCAGGATTTAGATATGTCAAGTATGAGACTAGGAATAATGATGAGAAGAGACAAATTGAAGAAGCTGTCATCTGCACACTTCTAAAGTTTCGGCTAGCTCCATTAGAACTAGTAAAGTCACTTCCGAATGAACTTTACTTGCATATTGATAATAGGTGGAAATATGCAATGGACTCAGAGAAACAAATTAGAGAAAGAAGTCTAGTCCATCTATTTCTTGATATGTCTGTGGCAGAAATAAAGGAGCATTTGACAACCTACAATTCTAAATTTCTTGTCAAACAGAGAGCCTTAAAATTGATGAATGGGCTATACATTGATGTAGAAAATGAGACAAAAGCAAAGTGGCATGAAATCTTCAAAATAAAAAATGCCGGTGAACAATCTAAAGTTGAAATTGTTGATGTTACCGAGCACGATCCTGATGTCACCAAGCAAGCTCCTGATGCTACCAAGCAAGACTCGGCTGACACTATTCAAATTGATGAAGATGTCATGGATGTAGAAGCACCGGAGCAGGAAATGATAGAAGGCACTACCTATGCAAAACTTGTATCTAGTGAATCTGTTTTAGAACAAGTTCAGCCTTACCCGCCGGTCAAGCCACCTGTCTCTACCAAAGCTCCTAAGGATACAACACAAGGCACCGAAGGTCACCAGTCTGAAGTAGCAGAAGGTACAACTCAAGAAAAGACCTCTCAAGCACCATCAAGCATTGAAAATGTTACAGTTGAGACACCCAGTACCGAGACACCAAAGGACACCACAACGGCTACAGGAACTGAGCAAAGTGTTGCCTCCACCAAGCAACCTACCGAGGGTCAACAAGCCTCTCAAACTATTGTCTTGGTACAACCGACCAAAGGTAAAGAGAAGAAGGTGAAAAAGCATAGTTTTAAAGTTGATTTAACTAAACCGATAGTGTTGCCCAATGTGGATATTTCAAAATTAAAGGGGCAAGCACTTATTGATTTCGGTGAACTATGCAAAGCAAAGGCCGAACAAGAAAAACAGATGGCCATTCAAAAAAAGAATAAAGTACTACAGAAGGTAAAGACACTGCTGACAGATATGCTACCTTCAGCTACAGTGTCAACCGATGCAGCCATCCATATTCAACTGGATGAACTCCTTAATCAAATAGAAACATCTAGAGTTGATGCATCTGAGTACTTGAACAAGCTAAAAGACAAAGAGCTTACTGCAAAAATGATAGAAGAGGTACAAAAAGCTCTAGCTATTGGGAAAGTCAAGCTTGTCAAATTCATTGCTGAGTTGTCCCCTCAACTCAAGCATATTCTTTATTTATTTTAGAAACTTTGCACATTTTCTATATTCATTAAAGATATCAAGAATAAAACTGATGCAATTGAGAAAGAGATCACCGATCTCTCAAATAAGTTGACCACTGAGCCCAATTTAGTTCAGAATTTTAATATAAAGCTTCAATAGCTCATGGCTCAACAACTGGAACTAAGAAATGAAGAACATAAGATCAGGATGGATATAATGACACTCCAGACATTATTTCTTCCTCATCTCTCATCAGTTCAAGAATAGATTAACCGAGTTACACGCCTATCTACTACACAAGAGGGAAGCACTCTTGATGGCTTAATATCACTATTGGCTGATATTCAAGCACAAAATTCTTTAATGGAAAGTGTAAAGGATGCACTCTCAGTCGCTCTCACCGACGCCCGAAAAACGTATAAATCTATTTTTGATCAGTTACCGCCCCTAGATGGAAATTAAGTTTTTGATGTTTGTCAAAAAGGGGGAGTAATATAATATATTTGGAGAGTGATACAATTTTGATACAATATTCAGAGTATAGTATACAGGGGGAGTATACCGAGCAGGGTATATAGAGTATGCAGAGCAAGCAGAGCACACAAGCACAGAACCGAGCATGCAAAATCAAAGTTATGTACAAAATAATGATAAGGGGAGTATAGCTGAATATACTATTTCATTGACTATTGTATATATTGTCAAGTATAGTCATTTTGCAAAGTATATAGATTTTTGAGTAATGACTTTGAAAGTAGTTTTTGTCAAACATCTCAACTAATGTCAAAAGGGGAGATTGTTGCTACTTATCAAGTTGCCATTAGTTTTTATATTCAAAGTCATACTATATACTCTAGTCGGTTAGCACTACCGAATCATGCAGTCGGTACACATAGAGAAGTCGGTATGCACAGTCTAGTCGGTTACAGCAGAAAGCAGTCATAGAATGTAGTACACACCGAGCTGTCTACTGAGTATCTTTTTATGTCTACCGAGCAGTAAAGATGACACATCGAGTTGATATACACCAAGTGAAATGTGTTACCAGATACATTGAACCTGGACATGCATATGAAAACGTGTTACAAGATCGAGGCACATCTAACCGTTATTACATTGGAAATTGCACTCGAAGATTGTGTATGATTACGAGATCAATCTAACCAATGAAATATTTTGTTTAGTTATTCATTCGAGGAATCTTGTTTGTAAGATCGAAGCAATGAATTGGATCACCGTTTTAAGAGATCTATTTATACAACATGAGTTAAGTGTATGTATGCATGAAAGAAGACTGTTATAGAGACACAGAGGTCACCGAGAAGGTTTTTAGAGAACAATCGAAGAACAAAGTAAACAGAAGGGTTTACCGAGTTACTATATGGGTTACCGAGGTATGCTATAAGCTAGGTAATCTATTATGAGCACATAGAATCTGCTATAACATTTCAGATGTAAAGTTGCAGATATTTGTAATGATTTTATTGTAATATTGTGAAGTTGAAAGAGAAACCTTTAATAGGGTAAAAGACTCTAATCAAGTCTATAAATTGTAAAGCCTCTAACCAGGTGCAACATTCAGAATAAGTGTTGTAAAATCCTTTAGCAAGGTAGATCTAATAGATCTTGTTACTCCTAACAGGGTAAGCTATCAGAAATAGCTAAAATGTAGCTCTAACCGAGCACTCTTTATTATTGCAGTAGTGAAGTTGTGGGTGCCATCCCCACCGCAGTTTTTCTCTCTAACCAAGAGTTTTTGCGTAACCAAAATATATGTGTTATGGAGTGAATCATGTATGATTGTTATCTATTTGCTTTAACTTTATTTTATGTTACTACACTATTATGTTTTTGCATAACAGTAAAGTTATTATTCAAGAAAAGTTTTGGAGTACTGATTCACCCCTCCCCTCTCAGTACATTAGCTTTCCATATTGGGCCTAACAAAAACATGAGCAAACACCTTATCGAGCCCAAAAATACTCTTTATGATTTCAAACAATGTAGAAATAGATCAAAAATAGAATTAGCATCAAAATCTTCCGATCCTCAACAATCCTCAACAAGAGGAGCTGTCAGTGATTGGGTTGTGGGCTTGACACCAATTATGTGCCAAAGGATCCCAAAACAAGCGAGAACAATTTTGAAAATCTATCAAGAACTGCACCTATCAAGCCATTGAGAATCAACCTTTGAACCTACTGCTTGCCAAAGGAACAAATGAAACACTAAAAACTCAATGACTAAAACACTAAGAGAATTTTGACCTTATCGTTAGAGGTTAGAGAGGACCTTCGAATTTGTTTGAGGTTCCACAGACCATAGGAATCCTTGACACAAATTTCATCTTCATTATTCATCATTTTGAAATTGGTGATAGATAGGGAACAAGAAACGTGGAACCAAGTTGGAGGTTCCAATGGTTCTAGTGTCAAGTCCACAAAACTTGTACAAAAAATCATAGAGTTTTGCCAAGTCAAAATTGGAAGCCCCAACAAGCTAATCTTCAATATGTAGCACTATAACAATGCATATCTTGAATTCATGAAATTTTCATAGTCCATAATGATTTGTTTGTTATTCTTCTTGTGGCAACATCAAAATCTACATGGTCAAATCCAGAAGAATAACAAACAAATGCATATCTTGTCAATTTTGACCAAGTCAATGTCTCAAGTTCCTTCAATAACAATAATTGGCACCAAGATGAGTTCTAAGAATTATGTCATGGGTCAACCATGGTTCCAAAATCATAAGTGCTTCGATAAGAACTTCATCGAAAAACTACTAGAATAGAGAGAAGAAATTGAGAATCGGTAGTAGGGAAGGAATTGAGAAATTGTAGGAGGTTCTAATTATTCCTAGAATAGCTGTTGGAGGTTCCTAGAACTAGGAAAACCTTTGATTGGCTATAACTCAAATTTTGCCAAATTTGAAACTAAAATACTTGATAAGACATTCTACAAGATGAAGGGTAAAAACATATCCCATAACGAAGTTATGGGTTTTTTGAGTTTTGGAGAATTAACTAATGGAAAGGGAGGGGAACACTCAACCAAAGAAAAATTTCAACATAATGGTCCCTATAGACTATCTTAGTTCAGTTATCAATGAGGATTCATATTGCACAAGCATACACAGAGAAGGGAATTGGGGCAAAAAAGGGCAACATGAATTTGAGCTCCAACAATGGCTCTGGTTGGGGACATGTGCCTCTTGTAAGCATTGTGAGGGTCCAAATCTTTCAGAATACGATGAGGGAACAATAAATATCAGAATTGATTCATGAGAAACAACAAACTTATATACATGATGAGATCTCAACGAACTAGTATGATAAACACCCAACAACTAAGGCATGTCTATGGCACAAATTTTAACACAAAGCAGATTAGGCCTGCAAAGGATGAAAGAATTATTTACCTATGTCAAACACTGTCCCATTGAATGAATTGATTTCCCTTAGCCCAAAGTTGTTTCCTTCACATAGTTGCAACAAGTGCAACCTTCTCCTTTCAAGTACAACACTATGACTACCACCAAATGAGTGAAGACTTGCCTCACTGTTGAACTTTCCAATGCATGACAACCACTAAACATAGGCCACTATACTACCTTGTATTGCTTTCTTCAATTTTATAGCAGCTAGGAGCAACAAATGTAAACTTAAATCAACACCAATAGAAACTACAATATCCTCATACTTGGTGACCTCCACGAGTGAATTGAGGCAAAAATAAGACACTTCAATATACATGTCAAAGAAAAGTAGGCCACTCCATATTTTTAACTTGTAGAAGGGAATTTATTCTTTGACAACTCAAACTAGAACTTTAGAGCTTGGACATTTATGAAACTTGAGTAAAAGGCAGATCACTAGCATAGAAAAGTTGTTTCTACTAAACACCATCATAAGATGTATGTTGGGACCAAGTGAAGCACTCAAACTTAGGCACACTTTCATCCTCTCTACAAGAAGATACACGTTCATGACAAAGGAAAATCTCATATTCACCTCTATTCATTTTAGGGACAACAACCAAACAACATAATAAGGAATAACTTATGCAAACTACATTAGCACAACTAATTAAATTATGAGAAACCTTGAGCGAGGAGCTACACTCTTCCAATTGTCTCTTTGTTTCAATCACATCTTAGCTCTATTACATGTGTTGCAACAACCAGATCTATGGCACACCTCTTCTTTCACACTTAACAACAACACTATCATATGACCTTATTAACAACAACACTCCCATATGACCTTATTAAAGTGTATTTCATATAAGGAAGACTATAGTTGTACACCAAAGAAAGAGGCTCTCATATGCATCCTATGATCATCCATATCACATTCATCCAGTGCAAATTCTTCATATTGAACTTCATCAGTTGTATAAACGCTTGTTTATGCACTTATCACTTCATGTACACCTATGCCTATGTGTTACTCATTAATTTTTAAACTTCGAGTAGGGTGTAAACCCTTATTGACTCTTCTCCTTTTCCTCCCTTGTCATGACTTGTCTGAGTTTCTTAACTTCTGTCACGAGATTCTTAACTTTTAGAACCGCCCAACCAACTTGGGGAAGTCTGCGTAAAGTCAGGGCCATCAGGAAGTCAGACTTGTGGTTACTTTTGAAAGAGTTTGAAGGTTGTGAACTTGCTCGATCTCTTGACTTTCCGACATCCTTCGTGTTGTGATCAATGTTGGCTTCCTCGAGACTTTAAGGGGCATCTCCAATTCCTGCAAGTAAGGACATTTTGGTGATGCAATTTCAAGTTATGTTAGTACCCTATCGGGGTGACGACACAAGTAATGGTAAGCATAGGTCATGCTTGGGCGCCGCCGAAATTAAATGAGCCTATTAGGCTGATAAGGGTAATGACCTCTTGCCATTCTTCTTTCTACCACGTCATGCACTGCGCCCAGGGAATAAATCAAGGGAAGATTTACAAAGTACTGTCATTAATGGCCATTAAGCAACCAAGGATACGAAAAAGGTGGCAACATGCGTTACTACACCTGATGATGCCATATTTTTGCAGAGAACATTAAAGATAGATGGAAGGAGGAAATTGTCATGATTGTGCACGTATTAGAATGGTTTTGCCTCATGACGTTGAGTTGTCGTTTCACAATCCTAATTTGAATTGGCCGAAGAAAGAGCAGGAGGATATAGTCCGACAGTTACGGTATTTTGCATGGAAAGCACAAACTGATTTTAGTGAATATAGGAAGGTTGTCACCATATTAGATAAGATTGCAGAACAAGCTGAAAATTATGAACAACGCTTACAGAGCGAGCTCACAACATGAAGGAACTTGAATAATTAACTTCAACAAAATAGTGCTTCAAGCTAAGAAAGGTCCTATGGTACAACCAGATGTTGAGACATTGTAGGGACATATTCTTTTGGACTTGTCTGACTTTTTCCAAGCTACTATTTTTGACGAGGAAGAATTTGAAGATATCTTGTTGATGTTGATTGAAGAAGAAGAGAAGGCATATGAGATCGACAGACGAGTTGCAGGGCAGGACCTGATGCCCGACGCAGGAGCCTGAGTCTGATGACTTTATAGCCTTATCTATTGTAAAATGGTCTATATTTTGATGTTTCTCTATATAAGTTTTGTTTTGAAACAATCGCTTTCAAGGCCGTTACTTTAGTAACCGTTTCTTGAAAACGGAAAAGGCAGGGGTTAGTAGCTATAAATAAGTAGATTAATGAATCTTGAAGGAATCTTTTGGGCAAACTTTGTTTTACTCTTAAGAACAAAAAACTTCTTTAAGCATATTTCTGTTTAC
This sequence comes from Cryptomeria japonica, assembly GCF_030272615.1. NCBI lineage: Eukaryota > Viridiplantae > Streptophyta > Pinopsida > Cupressales > Cupressaceae > Cryptomeria > Cryptomeria japonica. The sequence continues at coordinate 689,743,838 of NC_081407.1, forward strand.
TATTTTGAATATAAAAAATTTACTTGCAACTTCAGATATTCATAATCTTTGAATTATGGTGTGTGAATGCTTTCTGTTATTTTGAATGGTTATCAGTGGATGCATCTGTATTTGAGATGGTGAATGGCTTTAGTTTTCTGTTGCTGCAAAAATATTGTCTTTGAATGATATTTTGAAGCGATATTGTTTTTTCAAAATCTTGGAAAATCTAAAAAGTGTTTGTATTTTATGCATGCCTTTTCAAATCTTTCTAGTCAAAAGCTCTTTCCTTATTTTCTTTTTGGTTAAAAGTATTTCAGTTAATTTCTATTCATTGAATATCATCCGAAGGTAGTTGCCACCTTGTAAAATAAGTAGAGAATCAGTCAGTAAATAGTTTGTTCAGACTAGTTCAACTGTGGTTACATTTGTCACCTTTTTGGGCATAAGAATATAGAGTTAGGTGATAAATCTATTAGCCAACACTATGTTATCCTCATGCAAACAATTAGTAGCAAATTCAAAATTAGAACCTAGAACAAAAGAAGGCAAGAGATGAAACACGGAAATTGTTTTTTGTTTACCATTTGTATTACCAACTTGTGCACAAGATTTAAGATTAGATATCTACATTGATTCATCTAGTAATTTATTTGTATATACATCTTCTTCACTGTCCATATTGTTTCAACAAATGACAAGGTTAAATTCCTCATCCACAACTTAGATGTCATCATTAATCACTTCATCGCAATCATACATAGATAATTGATCTAGTTGGAGGTCGGTGCACACATTGTCATCTTCATTTGTATTGTTGTTACATTTTGCACCAACATCTTGATCTATTCACTTGCAAATATAATTACCATCTCCAAGTCATTGATATCTTCAACAACCAATTCAACAACAATTTTTTTTGTTCTTGAGGATAATGATTTTGCAACCATATCCCTTCTCATATCATCAATATAATCAAGGAACCCATATGCTTGCTACATGTATACTAAATGAAACTCTTCTCATGCTGAATCAAAATCTAGAGCAACATCATAGGCTCCAAAAAACATGTCAATACAGGAAGGTATACTAGGTTTTCAATTTTATCAGATATTGGAGAGAGCAAAAAAACTTGTGATTGAACTCATGTTGGAATCTCCCTCTTGCCATTTGATATTCTCCAATCCCTCAACAAGAGTAGAAAGGTCGAAATGAAAACATATATATTCCTTTTCAAATGTAATCACAAGTTGATTCCACAAAGCAAAACAATGCTCAAGAAAACTCTAGTACTAATTCCTTGCCCTTCCATCTAATGACTTTAAAAATAATCTCATCAACATGTATTCACCTTCAAACTAATTTTTATCTATGAATTCTGAAAATACCTCAACTTGTTCATCCTTTTCCCACCGGTCATACCCATCAAACTTGGGCATTAATCTATAGATTGAAGATCTCATCGTTTTTCTCTCGTAGTTGACCCAAGAGAGGTCAAGATGCAAATAAATGGGATCAAGTGGGAAAACAAGGGATGAATAAACCTATTTTTGTGTAACAAAAGGGTGTCTCTGATTATAGAACCTTAATTCGCTCTTCACATTCCACCTCAAGCTAGAGGAGGGCATCCATCCTCAACTTCTTTTGAAGTATGGATGATTGTATGTTTGAATGAGATTTTTTTCATTGTGCTAGGCTATATGAATAACAAGGTGATTCATCTTTATAGTAGTCCTAGACATACATCCTCTCATAATCCCAAAGGGTATATACATCTATTCCAAATATCTATTGTTGCTTACAACTACTTATGCAAGGTAGGAATGGGAGGAGAAAGAAACCATATTTTAGATAAGAAAAAAACAAAGGCACCTTACATTTGGTTGTAGAACACTTCAAATGTATTCATGAAACATGAACAATAGCAGTAAAAGTTCATTATTTGATGGTAGGGTCATCACCTTGCAATAGTGAGAAAAACCTTGAGACACATTAGCATTGTAGGCATAATTTCTATCATGGATTGTATCTACTAGTGGAGTCTTCAAATTAATATAAACCTAACAACCATTTTCACATTTCAAGCACCATTTTATTGGGCACGAGTAAACGGAATATCAAGCTCACCCAAACAAAATACACATCGGTTAATGCTATTATTGAGGTCTTCAAGATTTTTCTAGTTTCCCACAACCTAACAATTGTTGATTCAATCATATCCTTTGCAAGGGTGCCATTTTGTTGTTGTAGGTTGATGAGATTCTAGCTTAAACACAACAAAATGAAAACAACTTACCACTAGCAACAACAACAAACCACCCTTAAATTCTACACAACAACGATGCTATTCTATTGGCATAATTTGATGAGATGCCAAATTTAACACATAACAAAATGTGAACTATCTACCATTGATAAGACAATTGACCACCCTTAAATTCCCCCCGAAATGAGATCATTTTGTTGGCATAGTTGATGGGATGCCAACTTATCCAGTACAATGTACAATAAAAAACTCTTCAATCTACCAGGGCTCTCAAAATATTCTTTTACCTTTTATATCCCCACCAATGGCACCATTCTATTGGCATAACTTGGCAAGATGCCAAACTCATCCAACATAAATCCATTAGTAGAAATTATCTAGCAAGTTGCAAAGGCATTTGAAATGTGCACCAAGCTCATACTTCATTGACAATTGCAATAAATGACCCTTAAATTCTTCCTAGTAATGATGCCATTCTATTGGGTCTCAAAAATGCAAGTCCACTTTCTAGAACCAAATCTCACTCACAAGGTTAGGGTTGTCATCATACAAGTGAAATTAACTCATCAATAGGTTGTGGAAGGTTAATGGCCAACTCTATGAGAGTGGATTATCTCTACTACACTTCAAGCTCAACTTAGACACAAGAGGGTATTCATTGGGGTATGCCTTAATAGGCGTTGCAATCAAACATAATGGACAACCAAAACAACTACTAAAAAATCCAATTGTAATATTAACCCCAAATGCTTTCACTAGGTCAAGAGAAACTAGTTGCATATAACCCTTGTATAGCTGATGTGACCATACAAGCATGTCCCATATAAAATATAGTTATTGATTGTGCACTTAAGAATGATTCCTAGGTTATATTGATAGTCATGGGTGTACAAAAAATACCGCCTAAAATAAACTATTGATTAAATGTTTTGATTTGAATGATTTGAGATTAATGAATGGCCCTAGACCAATACCTATCTATTGAGAAACCAAGCCATAACACATTGAGAAGGAACAAACAAGAAAAGAAGAACATAATCTTACAACAAAACATACTTAGCTATCCAAACAAAACTATGTATATCCATACATAACATTAGAAAGATCATTACAAGCTTTGATATGTTTTTCAGAATACTGTCATATTCATCCAGCTCTAAATTACATTCGTGATAGAAAGTGTGGAAAGGGAAAATCCCTATTCGCATCTAAGAATCCTTTCTAAATACATACAAAGTGCGAAGGAGACATTTTGCAACAAAACCCATTCTAGTACTTGTCTTCTTCCATCCTAGTGACTTGTTCCCATGCAATGAACTAGATTGGCATTGGTGATTGTCTGCAACTTTCTAGGCATCTAGAGACCACATGGTGAACCAACCTCTCAAACACTAATCTTGTTATCACATATAAACCTAGACACTAGAACCCCATATGGTAACACTAGAACATTTCAAAATCTATGGCTCAAAATAAATCACGTTCAAAATGGGTATCCTAGATCAAAGCAAGGCCAACCAGATTCATCTTTAGTAGCTAGGGACATCATCAATGTAGGTAGGTAGAGAAGATTAACAAAGGAAAACACAAAAAACATAAGCAAGAACCTTATTGAGCCCAAAAAAACACTTTAAATTTTTTCCCAATGCACAGACAAGCCAAAAATAAAATAGGCATTAAAATTTTGAGACCTCTAACAAGAGGTTTTTTAGGGGTTAGGTTAGGGGTTTAACACTAATCACACACCAAATAGGGCTTGAAACAAGTAGGAACTAGCACAAAAATCCACAAAGAACTTTAAATATTATGCCATTGGGAATTGACCTTCAAACCTATTGCTTGTGAAAGGAACAAGTGGAACACTAAAAGCTTGACAATGAAAACACTTAGAGAATTTTGACCTCATCATTGGTGGTTGGAGATGAATTTAAAATCTGTTGGGGGTTCCCATGGTTCTAGGAACCATGGGAAGCCCCAACACAAACTTCATCTTCTTTCCTCATCACTTTAAAATCAAAAGATTGCTAGGGAACAAGGAACGTGGAACCAAGTCAAAGGTTTTGGTGGTTCTTAGAACCATCAAAAGATTGCTAGGGAACAAGGAACGTGGAACCAAGTCAAAGGTTTTGGTGGTTCTTAGAACCATCAAAAGATTCAAATTCAAAAAACTGCACAAAAAATCACAAAATTTTGTCAACTAAAAAATGGAAGCCCCCAATGTGCTGATCTTCACTAAAATCTAAGTCAATACATACCCTACCCATTTTGGCCAAGTCGGTGACTCAAAGTCCAGACTCCTTCAAGAATAAGATTGGTGTTGAAAGGAATTGGCTATACAACATTATATTTAGCTCCCAGTGTATTTTTCAAAATTTTCCATGTTTTTCAAAATATAGGTTAAAAACATACGGTTTTTCAAAAATGATTTTTTGAATGTGATGTGTTTTTGAACAACTGATTTTGAAAAACCGTATGATTTTAATCTTCATTTTGAAAAACATGAAAAAAATCGTAAAATACATCGGGTGCTAAATATAAAACTACATAGCCATTATTGTGTCGAAATGAGTTTCGAGAACCATGAGAAACTTTCAACAAGGACTTCACCCAAAAATTGTTAAGGGACAAAGGAAGAAATTGATGCTTGGTAGACAAAAGGAATTGAGAACTCATCAACGATTCCAGTGGTTCGTGGAACAACTATAGGCATCGATAGAGGAAAACCTTTAGCTAGACATAACTTCTACAAATGAACTTCAAAGTTCCCCTAATTTGAAACACATGTACCCCATTAAGGCATACTACGAGATGGGGGACAAAAACATATCCCATACTTAGCTAGTTTGTGGATTTTTTGAGTTTTGAAGAATTAGCTAAGGGAAAGGAAGGAAAAATGCACATCCAAAAGTAAATTGCAATATGGTGACCCCTATAGACTATCTCAGATTGGTTTGTCAACGAGGGTTCATGCTACATAGGCATACACAAAGAAGGGAACTAGAGAAACAAATGACAACACAAATTTAAACTCCAACATAGCATATGTAATCACACTAGGGGGTGAAGGAGGATTATCACTTTTGGGCACAACCCACTAAGCATGCTCATTTGGTAAATTTTTGTAGTGTTCCCTTCTCTAACGTAATCAATTTGTGAACAATTAGCCTATTTTATAAGTTTTTTGTAAGCTAATTGGTGAGAAAAAGGAGAACTCCAATTTTCTTGGAGAGCACAAGATTGATCAAGCAGTGATTTTGTTCATGGTAGTGAGTTCAGATGATCTTAGTGATCCTTATGATGCTTTCAAAATATCATCTATCTTTTTGGGAGCTTCTAAACTTCTTGGAGAAGCATACTATTCTTAGACAATCACCAAGTTGTTCCAATTTATTGTTTTAAATCCTCAATAATATTATGGTATGGTTATAAATTCACATTTATCTCATTTTGATTCTTTTGCAACTTGGGTGATGTATTAAATAATCATAACTTAAGTTGTCCTAAGGAGTAAATATTTAAAGGAAATTAAGGTATAATTATTTATTAAAGTATTTTATGTTGTAATTTCAAGAGGATGCCTTGGCATAGGGGCATTTATACATAATAAATAAATATTTAATTTTAAACTAATTTTTAGAAGAAAAAGGGATTTAAAAAAAAAATCCTCTAGAATATTATTGAAGGAGGATAAGAGTTGGTTGTTGAGGTCATCTATGTTATGATTTTTGTTTTTACATTAGAGAGAACTTGTGTTTATCTTCAATTTTCTTGAGATGAAAACCCTCTAATAAATATTGGTTTTTTATGGATGAAACCCCCCAGTTGGCTAGAGTGATTTCATCCAAGAATCACTAGTGAGCTGAAGAAAAGTTTACCAATTTGTTGTTATAGAGATTTATTTGTTGTGTTCTAATTTTTCTAATATGTAGGTACTGATATTGATGAGTTTTGAAGAGTTTGTGAAGGATTTTAAGGAGAGGGCATTCCATTTTAGCAGGTCAAATTATTCTTGTAGACCATACCATTCTCCTAGCAATAACATTAACATTAATTGTTAAGAAATTTTGCATCATTCTTGGCCATACAGTTCTTACTTAGTTGTCTATGCTAATGAAGGATGTAGTTGTAGTTTTGAAGGCCATGCAACCTTTATTGGTGGTCTTATATGTACCCACTATGAGGGGACATGCTTCCTTTATTGTTGGCCATACATGTACTCACCATGAGGGCGCACAAGGGATGGAATACACATTTATGAATAAGTGACATTTACTTCTTTATACTTTAGGTTATATTTCATGTATGTAGTTTCAGGATGTTTGATATATAGGTTTCATATCTGTAGGAGTTACAATACAAATTCTAGTCTTTGGATGATCTTACTATTTTGTCTTAGTAAAATTAAAGCTCCTATCATCTTCAATAGCAGCCAACCATTATCCAATGTTGACAAAATTTTTGGAGGTGTTCCTTGATGTTTTGGGTTGTTTTTAACTAGCCATATAATTTAAAATGATGTTTTAGTTCTACTTTGTGTTGGGTGCTTCCGAGTATTGTCTTCAATAGTTTATAGTGTGCTCTTGATGTATTCAACTTTGACTTGGCAATTTATCAGTAGAAACAAGAGATATCATACCTTCAATCAACTTCTAATGTCATATGTTAGAGGTATACCCTTGCTAGGTACTTGAGTATTTTGTTTATTCGTGTTATTTGATTCATTTTGGAATTGTTGTAGCATACTTTATTTATGATTAACACTTTAAATCAACACATATCAAAAGTTAAACTTTATATATGATGTTTGTAATGCATTCTATCTTATTTTGTAATACCATGGATAGCAGTCCCACATGTGGTCTCAATTTTTCTCTTTTTGTAATCACACTCACCATTGAACAAGTGGAAGTGATTGTGTTTTATGATTACACTCTATTGAACAAATGTGAAGTGTCCGTGATTTTTTATTGAGCTTTTCTAAATAGGTGAGAGGTGTTTGTTCTTTGTAATTTCACTCCAATAAATAAGTGCGAAGTGCCTGCGCATTGCAAATGCATTCCATTGAATAAGAGTGAAGTGCATATGCTCACTGTAATTGTACACTCCATTTAATAAATGTGGAAGTGTTTTTTATTTCAGTTCTTACATAGTACACTCCACTAAAGAAGTGAAGTTGTGGCTGGTATTGTTACCTAGTGCGCCTCTTTCAAGTTGTTTCATTGTAGATAGTTGGTGTGGTCCTATACACTATATGATCTTGTTGGCATTTCAATAGAAAGAGATTGTTGATATTCATTAAGGATATTGAGAAGGTTGTTGAAGATTATTGATATAACTGAAAAATGGATGATAACTATCTTTATAAAATCATTTTGTCATTGATGTCAAGAAATTGATTTTCTAATTCAGTATGATGTTGCCATATCTTGAGTAGATTGATTTGATGAGAATTAAGATGTCGGTAAAAGACACAGAAAGAATGTGATGAATAAGGGGAGAAATAAGTTATTCAATGGGAAACTATTACCGAGTTAGACAATGATGAGATCATGATGTTTAGATTGTTTTGATATCCTACATATGTTGTTGATTGTAAGGTTAATACTATACTATGTCACCGAGCAAAGAACCTAGTCGGTAAACCCTAAGGAACCTAGTCGGTAAACCCTAAGGTTATCGATATTGGTTAATGAAGGCGGAATGTCTACCGAGTAAAGTTTAGTATTTACCGAGTTGCAACTGAGTTATGACAGATCACATTGGATGGATAAAAGCATTATTTAATGAAAGACAATAATGAGCTGGAGTTATATAAATGATTGGTATGCTGTGCATGAAGTTTGTTAAGGATCTATGGCGATGGAAGATCGACAGGAAGATCTACAACGCAGATTGAACCGCAATAACCTTATGCAAGTTCCAAGAAAGGAATGCAAGGCCCTAGGCAAGGTAAAACATTTTCAGATGAAGGATACATTGAACCTAGTCAAGATTGTATATCTGAAGGCTAAGATTGATCATGGGAAATGTGATCAAGGAGATTCAGTGGTTAGCAAATTGTTTATAAATAAGGAATTGTTGATAAACAATGTATGCGGGCAAGTGTAAGCACATGGATGCTACATAGTGATTACCGAGCAATAGAAGCTTGAAGACCTGTTTGAATAACAAAGTAGGGAGCCCAGCAGAGGGACAAGATAAGTCCTATGACTAGATTGTTTTGAGCAAATAAGAATCTTCTTTAGCATTTTAGATGTGAAGTTGCAGATATATTTTTATTACTGTTATTTTGAAAGTGATAGAAAATCTCTTAACCGAATGGACTTAATAGTCTTATTTGTAAATCCTCTAGCAAGGTGACATTCTAAATGAGTGTTTGAAATCCTTTGACAAGGTCACTTCTAACAAAGTGAAGATCCTAACAGATCTAAGGGAAATTCCTTAACCGGGTCACATCTAGCAATGTGTTTGTAATCTTTAACAGGATTTGCTTTTAACCGAGCATACTCTAGAAGAGTATATTTCTTAGTGGGTCCAAAATCCCATAGTGGTTTTTCCTTATTTGGGTTTCCATGTTAAATCTGGTGTTATATGTGCTATGATGATTATGTGTTAATGAGTTTGCATGTTTAGCAGCTTTTGGTTATATTGCTGAAGTATAAATTACCAAGGTTGAATCTGTTGATTTTATGCAAGATTAAGTTTGTATGATTCACCCCCCCCTCTCATCTTGTTAGCTATTGGCATCAGAACTTTACAATTGGTATCAGAGCTTTGGACTCCGGAAGAAAAAGTTTAAAGGTACTTGAGGCAAAGATCTGAAGATGTATAAAAGAGATGCAGCAAAGCTGAACAAGTCAAGTTTCTCCACATGGCAGAAAAGGATGAAGCTGCATTTATCAGGATTTGGAGAATATGCAACATATTATTTGGAGAATGATTACATACCACCAAGTACCAACCCAATGACCTTGGAAGAGATAAAGGAAAAGCAAGAACATATTCAAGCTATGATTGAAATAACATCAGCATCGACCGACTCAGAGTTTAATGACCTAGAAGGCTACAATGATGCAAAAGCAATGTGGACCAAGCTCATATCTGTATATGGTGGTGATGAACATGTTCAAAGAGAAAAAGTAGATAGTCTAAGAGGACAACTTGAATCCATGAGAATGAATGAAGGTGAGAACATAACCCAATATAGTACAAGGTTAAAGGAGACTGTCAATCAAATTAAAGGAGCAAGAGGAGCTATTGAAGAAAAGGATGTAACAAGTAAGTTGTTGAGAACCCTTCTACCTGCTTATGCCATTCGAGTCTCTGCAATCAATGAATTGAGGTCTGTACCTAACATGCCCGTTTCTTTGGATGCTACTATTGGTAAGCTACATGCATTTGAGTTAAGTAATTTTGATAACAGTGGGTCTTTGGTAAATAAAGTAGAATCTGCATTCAGTTCTTTTCATATTGGTGAATCTAATGATTACAATGATAGAATGAGTAAGTACTCTGAAGGGAATCATAGTGGAGCAAGTGAAAGATTTCACAAGAACATGGAAGAAGTGCACAAACTGTATGAGGAAATCAAGAAGCAAGAAGAGTTTGAAGCATTGTTAGCCAGAAGGTTGCATAGAGGAAAAGGTAAGTATAAAGGAAAACTACCTTTAAAATGTTTCAATTGTGATAAAATAGGACATATGGCTTCTAACTGCCCTGACAAAGAATCTAGTGAAATGAGAGAATACCAAGATAACAGGTAGAAAGACAACCAATACAGAGGACACCGAGACTTTAGAAGGAGAGACAGAAAGACATGCCTAGTAGCTGATGAGGAATCCAATGATGATAAATCTGATGAAATTGATATTGAGGAAGTTGGTTATGTGGCTATTAAAGATGGATTAGATGAAGAAATGTATGAAGAAAAAGCCCTAATATCTCACATAAATAATAATGATTCTTGCATCATAGATAGTGGATGCTCACATCACATGACAGGTGATAAACACAAGTTTGTTAAATTAGAAGACTATGATGGAGGCTATGTAAGATTTGGTAATGATGCACCATGTCTGGTGAAAGGTAAAGGATATATAACACTTCTTGACAATGCTAAATGTGATGATGTGTACTGGGTTGAAGGATTGAAATACAATTTGTTGAGTGTAGCACAACAATACTTTGCACTTGGATGGAGTGGCCCACGAATGGTGGTACCCTAGGTTGGTCACCCTTGGTCATAACTTGATCACCACATATGTTGATTTCACCAACAAGCTCATTGAAAGGTTGGATACCAAGGACCCGGAGGTGAAATTTAGAGAACTTGCTCAACTCAGATAGCAAGGTTCTTTGGACACTTTCATAACTGAGTTTCAAAGTCTTCTAGTTATGGTTAGTAGCATCTCAGAGAAGAGGTTGGTGGTACTATTTACTAAGGGACTTGAAGAACCATTGAAAAGTTGGGTGAAAAGTTGGGTAAAAGCCTTTGACCCGCCCACCTTGGCTAATGCAATCAAGAAGGCTCGAAGCATGGAGTTGGCTGCCCCAAAGAACAAATTTCAGTCCAAGCCTTTCCCTTTCCGAAAGGATAAGAAGTAGTTTACAAATCAGACCAAGAAGTTTCCTTCGTGAATGGATGATGAGCTTCGTCAAGAGCTCCGGAGGAAGAATCTTTGCTATTCTTGCAGAAAACCTTGGGGCCCAGGGCATAAGTGTCATGGGAAGGGCAATTTGCATCAAATGGAGTGCTATTCTGCGAATGGATCAGATTCTAAAATGTCAGAACAACAGACTGAAATTGAGGACAGTGAGTATGAAGAAGCTCCTAAAGGGCGTGAAACTTAGTCAAAAGACAGAGGAGTGGCTGCTCAACTCTCGAGCATTCACAAGAATGAGTCCTTTAGAGTTAGGGGTGTGATAGGAGAGAATCGTGTCATTGCTCTCATTGACACAAAAAAAAGGTAATACATTTCATCTTGACTCAACTCAGAACAAGTGTCTTTATGCAAAGATAGATGATACCTGGTTATGGCATAAAAGGTTTTGTCATGTAAATTTTGATAATCTGATCAAAATAAGTAAGAAGCACCGAGTAAGAGGTCTATCGAGTCTGGAAAAACCTTAGAATGCTATGTGCCAAGGATGCCAGATGGGTAAGATGACAAGATCAAGCTTTACAAGTAATTTTAGACCTAGTACACACTGATCTTTGTGGTCCCATGAAAGTTCAAAGTTATTATGGTGATAAATATTTCATATTGTTTGTGGATGATTACTCAAGGATGATGTCAGTTATGTTTTTAAAAGAAAAGTCAGAAGCTTTTCAAATGTTCAAATGGTACAAGGCAAGAGTTGAAAATGAAACAGGAAGATAGCTGAAATGTCTTAGATCTGATAGAGGATGAGAGTTCACTTATGATGAATTTAACTTATTCTGCAATGATCATGGTATAAAAAGGCAAGTATCTGCATCGAGAACACCTCAGCAAAATGGGATAGCTGAGAGAAGAAACAGATCAATTCTAGATTGTGCCAGAACCCCGATGATAGAAAAATGGTACCTCAAACATTTTGGAGAGAAGCAAACAACACTGCAGTTTACACCCTGAACCGAGTTCAACTGAAGAAAGGAACTATGAAGACACCATATGAGATCTGGTATGACAAGAAACCTAATGTAAGTTATTTTAAAATCTTTGGAAGTAGATGCTATGTTCACAAAGATGACAGAAATGGAAAGTTTGATTAGAAAAGTGAAGAAGGAACATTTCTTGGTTATTCTTCTAGAAGTAAAGCATTTAAATGTCTGATCAAATCATCTAACAAAATAGTACCAAGTGCAAATGTGAAAATTGATGAATTTGCAGAAAGAAATGAATAAGGAAATTCCAAAGAACCAGAAGATTATGAAGAATTCATTTATGTTCAACCGAGAAGTCCTACCGAGAAAAGTTGCTGAAGAAAATGAAGATAATGTCCAATTACCGAGTGATGAAGAAGATCATACAGAACCTACCAAGCCTATATTGGCCAAATATGTCAGAAGACATCATGCATCAAGTCAGATTATAGGAGATAAGGATGATCAAGTGATGACAAGGAACAAACTGAGACAAAACACATGTCTGATATCTGAATTTGAACCGAGAATAGTAAAAGAGGCATTTAACAGTGAAGATTGGGTAAATGCTATGACAAAAGAGATTGATCAAATCAAGAAGAATGACACATGGACACTGATCCCAAGACCGAAGGGCAAAAATGTAATCGGTACAAAGTGGATTTTCAGAAACAAGCTAAATGAAAAAGGTGAGGTCATTCAAAACAAAGCAAGACTAGTTTGCAAAGGTTATGCTCAAGAAGAAGGAATAGATTATGGTGAGACTTTTGCACCTGTGGCTAGACTTGAGGGAGTAAGAACATTGTTGGTATATGTTGCTTTCAAAAATTTCAAGGTATATGAAATGGATGTTAAATCTGCATTTTTGAATGATATACTAGAAGAAGAAGTTTATATAGAACAACCTGAAGGATTTGTTGAAGATAAGAGTAAAGATCAGGTATGTAAACTAAACAAAGCTTTATATGGTCTGAAACAAGCACCTAGCGCATGGTATGAGAGACTGCACTCTTATTTAATCAAGATTGGTTTTATAAGGACAAGTGAAAACAACAACATGTACATAAAGAATGATGAGAACAATGGAATACTGATCTCAGCTATATTTGTTGATGATATTATTTTTTGTGGTAATGACTCCTTATGCAAGAACTTTGGAAATGAAATGTGCAAAGAATTTGAGATGTCATTAATCGGTGAGATAAAGTATTTTATAGGTTTATAGATACTGCAAATGAAAGATGAGATTTTCATTACTCAATCCAATTACATAAAGGAAATCTTGAAGAAATTTGGAATGGAGGATTCTAAACCATTAAGTACTCCTATGACTACTAACTATAAACTATCAAAGAATGATGAATCTGCATCTGTTGATGAGAAAATTTACCGATCTATGATTGGGAAGTTGCAATATGTTGTGCATAGTAGACCAAATATAGCACATGCAGTAGGTATTGTTGCAAGATTTTTTGCAGATCCCAAGGAAACCCATATGATAGCAATCAAGAGAATTTTTAGATATCTGAGGGGCATTGAAGATTATGGCTTAGTATATGAAAAGAGGAATGATTTTGATTTAAAAGTTTATACTGATGCTGATTGGGCAAGCAACATAGATGACAGGAAAAGCACAAGTGGTGGAGCTTTCTTTTTAGGAGAAAGACTAGTAAGTTGGCTTAGCAAGAAACAAGGATGTATTTCATAGTCAACAACAGAAGCTGAATATGTTGCTGCAGCATTGAATTGTACCAATATAGCATGGATCAAACAATTGTTGGAAGGTATAAATGAGAAAGTTACCGAGCCAGTAACTATATTTTGTGATAATACGAATGCCATTAACATTTCAAAGAATCCTGTAATGCACTCTAAGACAAAGCATATATCTATAAAGTATCATTATCTCAGAGAAGAAGTTCAAGAGAATAAAGTTGTGCTGGAATATATTAGTTCAAAGGAGCAATTAGCAGACATCTTCACAAAGCCACTACCAAGGGACACTTTTGAGTATCTCAGAAGCAAGTTAGGGGTCCTACCCCTACCTTCTACTCACGAACCGAGTTCGGTGAAAGCATCAATTCGATGAATCTACAAAATATTATGTGTGGATTGATGTTGATTTATGCACTTTAGAAGGTTTTCTAAAGGTGTGCAGGAAATAGTGAATAGAGACAAGTTGCTCTGACTGAGACTAAGATGATACACAACAAGGCAAATCACTTCATAGAGGAAGAAATCATGATTTAGTTCTTTTACTTTTTGGCATTGTTGTCAAAGGGGGAGAAGACTAAATGGTAAAAATCCTAAATGAAGAAGATAACAGAAGACTAATGATAGGGGGAGAAGAATACAAAAGGGAGAAGACTTCAGGAGATTTTAACAGCTCAAGGATAACAGGAGAAGGCTAACAGCAATCTGAATCCGAATCAATTTGAATATCTTGTTGGTATTACCATTTAAAAGTTGGTTTTGCCATCAATGCCAAAGGGGGAGATTGTTGTCATTTCAATAGAAGGAGATTGTTGATATTCATTAAGGATATTGAGAAGGTTGTTGAAGATTATTGATATAACTGAAAAAGGGATGATAACTATCTTTATAATTATTTTGTCATTGATGTCAAGAAATTAATTTTCTGATTCAGTATGATGTTGCCATATCTTGAGTAGATTGATTTGATGAGAATTAAGATGTTGGTAAAAGACACAAAAAGAATGTGATGAATAAGGGGAGAAATAAGTTATTCAATGGGAAACTATTACCGAGTTAGACAATGGTGAGATCATGATGTTTAGATTATTTTGATATCCTACATATGTTGTTGATTGTAAGGTTAATACTATACTATGTCACTGAGCAAAGAACCTAGTCGGTAAACCCTAAGGAACCTAGTCAGTAAACCCTAAGGAACCTAGTCGGTAAACCCTAAGGTTATCGATATCGGTTAATGAAGGTGGAATGTCTACCGAGTAAATTTTAGTATTTACCGAGTTGCAACCGAGTTATGACAGATCACATTGGATGGATAAAAGCATTATTTAATGAAAGACAATGATGAGTTGGAGTTATATAAATGATTGGTATGTCGTGCATGAAGTTTGTTAAGGATCTATGGCAATAGAAGATCGACAGGAAGATCTACAATGCAAATTGAACCGCAATAACCTTATGCAAGTTCCAAGAAAGGAATGCAAGTCCCTAGGCAAGGTAAAACGTTTTCAGATTGAAGGATACATTGAACCTAGTCAAGATTGAAGATCTGATGGCTAAGATTGATCATGGGAAATGTGATCAAGGAGATTCAGCGGTTAGCAAATTGTTTATAAATAAGGAATTATTGATAAACAATGTATGCGAGCAAGTGTAAGCACATGAATTCTACATAGTGATTATCGAGCAACAAAAGCTTGAAGACCTATTTGAATAACATAGTAGGGAGCCTAGCAGAGGGACAAGATAAGTCCTATGACTAGATTGTTTTGAGCAAATAAGAATTTGCTTTAGCATTTTAGATGTGAAGTTGTAGATATATTTTTATTACTATTATTTTGAAAGTGACAGAAAATCTCTTAACCGAGTGGACTTAACAGTCTTATTTGTAAATCCTATAGCAAGGTGACATTCTAAATGAGTGTTTGAAATCCTTTGACAAGGTCACTTCTAACAAAGTGAAGATCCTAACAGATATGAGGGAAATCCCTTAACCGGGTTACATCTAGCAATGTGTTTGTAATCTTTAACAAGATTTTCTTTTAACCGAGCATACTCTAGAAGAGTATATTTCTTAGTGGGTCCAAAATCCCACAGTGGTTTTTCCCTATTTGGGTTTCCACGTCAAATCTGGTGATATATGTGCTATGATGATTATGTGTTTATGAGTTTGCATGTTTAGCAGTTTTTGGTTATATTTCACCCCCCCCCCCCTC
This sequence comes from Cryptomeria japonica, assembly GCF_030272615.1. Lineage (NCBI taxonomy): Eukaryota > Viridiplantae > Streptophyta > Pinopsida > Cupressales > Cupressaceae > Cryptomeria > Cryptomeria japonica. Next base: position 689,759,637 of record NC_081407.1, read on the forward strand.
TTATCTTGTTAGCTATTGGCATCAGATTTTTACAAATCTCACCTTTCTCATATCGGGAATCAAGATTGATCAAAGTGATAAGAACAAAGTGATAAAAACATTGCATTTCATTTTATTTTAATTTTAAAAACTTAAAAAAATAGGGTGATTATTATAATTTCAAGCATGACAACATCAATTAACCATAAGATTCTACATTTCTTGGGCGACTAAGATAACTTAACTAGGTAGAAGATTCATTGTCGGTGGTAGATTCACAGTTCATAGATTCATGGTAGGAGGTGAGCATATCAGGTACTCACTACATAGATGATGCTGAAAAATGACCATAGTTGGAGTTGTGGTTGCAGATGTAAGTGATAGATGGGGGGCATGGTGTAATCAATGCCATCAAGAGGATCTTGACTCATGGTGCACAATTAAATCCCTTGATGGTTGAGTAAATCTTGTTAGTATTAAAATTACAAATCGACATTCTTTGCTTGTGCTTGGATCTAGAAATGAACTAAGAAACCACATTCTCTTTCTTAGTTAGTGAGAAATTACAAAAAAAAAATCTTCATTACAAATAATAGATTTATGTCTAGACATATAGATTTGGAAACAAATATTAGATATAAATAAATTCCCTTATCTAGTGATGTAGGCTAGCTAAGGGTTCTAATCCCCCAAAAATAACTTTCCATGAGAATAATTTAATATGATAAGAGCAAAAAAGATTGGTGGAACTCCCACAAATTTCCTAGGCTCTATGGTGTATCAAGCCCCAATGAAAAAAATTCCCGTATGGAAACCATTATCTTAGCAAAGTTTTCCTTAAGCCCTAAACCTTGTATTATGTTTTTCTATTGGCTTTCTATGCTCGGTTACTCACTCTTAAGTTACAAATGTATGTGTCTAAGAGTCATGTTTTATTGGCCTCTTTTCCTAGTAACTAGTCCACCTAGTTTTGTCTTTTTTAATTTATCCAAGTGTCAGAGACCTATATAAGGACTAAAATCAATGACTAGCATGACCTCATGGGCTCTAGATATTTGTACTTTGTTAAAGTTGCATTGCTACATGATGATGCCATCTGTCCAGTAGGCCCCATCTTACCACAATGAAATGCACATGCTTTGTCAAATTTAACATCATTTGATTGGTTATGTAGCCCTTCAATGTCAAAAGTGTTAGATCCTACCCAACTCTATGTTGTTCTAGGATCATACTATATGGAGTGGCCCCCTTGTGTTCTATTAAGCAAAGAAGAGCCTAGTGTGGTCCCATGATGATAAAATGGTGCGTCCCAAATCCAATTGCAAGAGCACAAAATCATAACATATGGTGCTAACTATTGGCAACCGTGGAAAGTGTTATCTTGTATGGTGTATTCTTACTGGTCCAAGTATTTTAAGGGCATGCAGGGATTTTTCAAATCTGTCTTGACCAATCTTGGTTATTGATCTTTGTTGGTTAACAGATTTTGTTCCCTTAAAAAATATAACAATATGACTCTATGCCCACACAAGAGAACAAACTATCAATCAATAGTTGGATAATTTGCAACTATTTCTGCAACTTTCCTCTGAACTTTAGAGGTACAACTCCCTCTTATGATATAAGTTTTGAGGTTTTTCTAGGGTATGCTTTTGACCAGAAAGAAGGAAAGGCAAAACTTTTGACTCAAAAGTCATAAAGGAAAGGGAGAGGAGGAACAAGCAGAAAGTAACTTGTAACGCACTAATAATTGTTATTTATATTTATTCAAAGACAAACCATAATATAACAGTAGAAAGATAAGGAAAAAACACATGCCTTAATGAATAAAAGTACATGATCATGAATAGAAAAACATCAACATAAGAAAGATGCTTATTTATCCATCATAGCACAAAGTCCAATCATTCCAGATAAGCCATTCAGAATCCCATCTCTTAGTATTAAAGCATTCAAATTTAGTAAGTTTAAAATTTTCAGAAAACAACACCAAATCTGTATTTGTAAACACAAAGAACCCCCCCCCTCTTACTCTTCCTATCTCCTATCTATTTATACCTAAAAAACCCTTTTTTTGTTTTCAATAAATGGTCTTGAAAATGACCATTTTAAACATGATTTTAGATAAAAACAAAAGTTACCAGAAGGTTTCATCATTAACATTAATTCTGACACTATAAACAACTATCAAATTCACACTTCTTCTTCCTCAGGCATTGGATTTTGACCAACGTTTTGATTATTGATCATCTCTTCTTCCATTTCTTCTTCGATAAGCACCCAAAGGACTGTTGAGAATTCGTACTCATCTTCTATGAGATCCCGAGCATGGTCGTTCAAGTCGAAAAGGATGTCATCCTGCATGTGTTCAACATCTGGTTGTATCATAGGTCCTTTTCCCTTAAGAACCATGTCTGAAAAGCTAATTACCCATATCGCTTCTTGCAACAATTTCCTCTTCCAGACGTTGTTCGTGATTTCTGGCTTGCTCTGCAATCTTTTCCAAAAGAGTGATAACCCCTCTATATCTGGCGAAGTGACTTTGTTGTTTCCATGCAAGAGACCGCAATTCTGAAATATTCCCTTGCTCAGTTGTTGGCCAATTTAGGTTTGGATTATCAAATGGCAGCTGACCATCATGAGGAAGAACCATCTAGGAAAATAAAACTTATGATAGCATATGTTACTTGAACAGTTTCTAAAGGTGGTGCATTTAGTTTTCCTACAAAAAGATGATAATATCAAATAATAACAGCTCACGCCACCACCTTTACGTACCCTCAACTGTTTAACCTATCATAAATGATTGTACTAACAAATCTCCTTTTGATTTGATCCTCAGGAACCGTGCATTGTATGGTTGTTGGTAAGTTTTGAGGCGACTAGAAGGGAGATGAAAAGTTTTTGATGCTCCGATATCAACCTTTGAGTGAGTATCGGGCATCAGGGAGAAGCTAGAAATCGATTCTATGGAGTTTACTGGTTGCCGCTCGATAAACATCGACCCTTTTCCTAGGAATCGTGACATCAGGCGATAAATGAACTTGGCGATCTCAAGGAAAAGTTTCGATATACTAAGATTCGACCGATAAGCGGGGACCATTTTTTAAAAGGGGTGGGTATTTTGAAAAATAACTAGAGTTAACAATCTTGACACAATCTGATCGAATCAATGATTCACATTCAAAGTTGAGGACTAGTTCTAGACTCAATGTTCGAGCATGCAAATAGTAGTAGTGAAATGACTTGTTATAGTCATATTTTTGCCCATTTGAAGAAAATAAATACATTGCTATGACCACCTCAATGAACACTTTCTATTACGATTTTTTTTTTTGGTGATTGGATCTCTCTACAAAGTTTTGTGCTAAAAATAGGGTTGCAAATTAGTATGTAAGTGGTTGTTCTCAAATCAATTATACTTGAGTTTGATGTTCATGAGATTAAATTTGTTCATGCAATCTAGTTTTGTTGTTGAACTAAGTTAAATTGTATAGAATAGGTAAACCCTAATTATTCTCAAAAACCCAAAGTCTCTATTTAGTTTGTGAAAATGAGTCAGCTAGTCAAACAACCTTCAACAACAAAAAGGGGACTTGATGAATATATTTTCATGCAACGTCTCAAATCATTGAAGATACATGACAATGTATATGGTCTGTGAGGTCCAAGTGACCATTTGATTGATTCTCTAGGGTGTTGCAAAGTTACAAATTTACTAATGAGTGGGTGGTCATTATTTGAGCAGTAGTATAGGAAGATGTTGGATCACTTCCTGATTTGCAATGCCTAGGTGTTGGATTTGGGAAAATTGGCGGTGTTGTTGACGATTTTTCTTGCTACCCTCAATCCTAAGAGAAATTATAAAAACATAAACCATGGGATTGAACATCCAGGTCACATATTTGACCCTATCCACAAATTGAGGACAAGAAAAAACAACATAACAAGGCCATACTAGCCTTCTTCTCTTCGAGCTCCACCAAACATAGGAGGGTATTCCTAATTTGCAAATTCGTACAAAATCATCAACTTATCGTTAAAAAACAGTTGTAGGCCATTAGCGGTGGATAATTCTTAGGTTTACAAATAATGGGTGATCATAATACACCATTATTCAACACTAATCCCATTTCTTTCAAAAAAAACACTGAGAATCACTAAACAGGTATCTCCCTCTTATATTTTGAAAAGATAAGTGTATATTGCCCTTTCATATATAGCCTTTGTTAAAACATTAACCATGAAAATATAATGGAGATGTAAACACTCAGAACAAGAAATAATGGACATAAAGTAAATGAGATTTTTAAATGTTTTGAATTTTTCTGAGTTGGGTTTTGGAGATTTCACGGACCAATGCCTAACCCAGGGTACAGAGTCAAGCCCATATCCAAATGCAAACATTAATCAACAATTTGTCTTAATTAGTGATCCCCTACAACGTTAATGCTTAACATTAATGCAACCCCTGTTGTTTTCATATAAATCATTGATACAAATCCACACCATAATTCTAAACCTACTGTAATATGTATGCAAGAATTTAATCTCTTCCTTGAAAATAACCTGTAGATAGAATTACACATTTGCAAGATTTGTGCAAAGATGAATAGCAAAATCCTTGATATTATCATTCATGTAAGATCAAGAAATAAAATCTGGAGACAATTTCTGCAAAATTTTCAGTAATGCTTATGAACTAATTGACATTATTGAAGAAATATTTACATTCTTCACTGTTCATGCTCATTTCCTTAACCTAGACATTGCTACTACCCTCTTTTATGAGGATCAAAATTCTACCACCAACCAGAAGTCCCTCTTTTAGCCTTGTGATTACTTTTATATGAGTAAGGAATACAACAAGCTTCAAGCTGTTTTACAGCTCATTAGACTATGTGCATTAAAACTGTTATGAGACCGTCATGATGAAGAATAAGATATCGCTGAAATTCAAGTGCTTGAGCCGTGCCACCATTGCATTGTTAATGACATTGGGGCTGCAAGATTCTCATTATGAGGACTAGAAGAGAAGCTCATAGAGCTATCTTGCAAACAAAATAGTGGGGTGGGTCTTAATTATCAATTTTAACCAAGTAGGCTCCTTGCTATAGCCAACTTCCCCCCATCCTTATTGTTCTTCTCTCCACTCCCTTTGCCTCCTAGACATTGGGTGATGAAGAGATGAAGGTAGGTAGATTTTGAAAGGCCTTTTGCAACTGTAGATTCCTTTCAATATCCCTTTAGCTACAAAGCAATTTACTATAATATTCTCCACCAGGTGTCATTAATTTTGCATCTCATGAATACACTGTCTATTTCTGCATATGGATATTTGATTTCTAAAACTACTCTTGAACGAGCGCAAAGGGAAATATTTATAATACTTTCTGACCAACTCATTGATCATTGAATTAAGAAAAAAATAGTGTTCTCTAAATTTAGAAGTTCTAAATACAACCAGGCACACTATACCATGCATATAAAGCATCTTTTCCGCCTTTTGTCTTTTCAAAGGATCAAAACTTATCCGTTGTGATCTCTTAAGTGCCAGTTCATTTCATTCTTCACTAATAAGCCAACATCCATACCCATGCAACTTTTCATGCCACTAAAATTATTTTTTGGGCTTATCACACATAAAGTCTTATGATTATCCTAACTGGTGATGATATTTTGTAGGCTATTCCTTGGGATCTCCTCACTTTTCGATCATAAAAATCATATCTCTGACTTATTTCCTTGCCAGTTCTCTTGCATGTTATTCTTTTGAATCTCATCCACTGATCCATCTTTGTGTTTGGCAGAGTCACAAGAGCCAGACATTATCTTCGTTAGCATTCCATTGTCTAGCATGGCGCAGTTCGTTTGTTCAACCCTTTGTTGATGCAAATGGACACTTCGGATTTTTAAATAAATCTTAATTGGAATTCTCTCTTAATCCTTGCATGAACTCAAACCATCACATGGGGTCCACCTTGAGTTGTCTTTCTTCACCCCCCCCACACCCACGATCAAAATTAGGCCTGACTAATTATCCTACAAGGGCATGGACGAAGGTAATGCCCACCATCAAAGAATCCCGCGTGCCTGGGAAATATCTAAGCCCATTGGAAAAAAATACACGGGGATGCAAAAGAAAGTGTTTCACTCCCCATATACCTGCAAGCCCTTTGTAGATTTCGAACTTTTCATGCGAGGTTGTGGGTAACATCTAAGGATGATTTACTTTACTTTGCATGCCCATGAAACATTTGAGGCATTGGCGAAAACATTGTGGGGGTGTGAGTGTGACCCTAAGCGCTAAAATTGACATGTGCTTAAAGTTGAGGGTTTAATATCATGAAAGGGGCCATTTCTAGCAAAAGACTGTTCTAGGGAATGATATTTGCACTTGGAAAATAAGGGAAGCTGACTGGCTTAATAGAGATTTTCAAACATGGGGCTCGTCAATACAATGGCATAAGACCCTCCATGGTGCATAACTTAAGAGACCAACCGACTGAGAAAGTCACTACGAAAAAATAAAGCCCGCCAAAGATAAGTTTGAATGCACTTTTAAAACCAAAAGGGATTTACAAAAGCTTTTGCAAGGGCATATTTAAATGCATTAATTAGATTTTCACATAGGCACTGGAAATTTTCTTGAATTTCAAAGTGCTAACAATGGCTCTAGTTGGGGATGTATGCCCCTTGTGGGCATGGAAAGAAATCAGATCTCTGGTAGAGAAGGCAAAGTACCTTATCCATTGGGTTCCTTATTCCGAATTAAACAAGAAATGAGATCCATTCTTCAGTGGGTGGCCTCGGTCCACCAAAAATGACAAAACAGAATTTGCCTTTATCAAACATTTGATTCTCATCATGTAACTGTATGACCAATCCGAAAAAATCATTGAAATGCATATGATTTTCAAACAAATGATGGTAGCCAAGGCCAACGATAATTTTATATGGTACTCCCTATCGTGTCACATATTTCTACATGCTAGTAGGGGTTTATAGGATAAAGGTCTACAAGTTAGAGATGTTATTGCAAATAAGGTTCCCCTCCCTATTCAATGTTGGACATACATTTGGAATCGATACTATGAAAATGATAACTTTGTAATTTTTTAGGAGCAATCTCAAGCTATTGTTTCCCTTAAGGAGCAACCTATTAAAAGGCAATAGGTTGTTGACTTGGAGTAGAAGGGGGAAGCCATTGAGATTATAGATGTAGAGGATGTAGCAAAGGAAACTACAAGACAAAAGGATTTGGAGCTTGAATCCTCACCTTAAGGAGTTATTGTGCCAATTTTTCCTACAAGTAGGAGAGGTGAAAATATCAAGGTTTCCATTAACAACACAAATGACAATAGAGCCTTGACCTATCATCAATTTTTGGTAGATGACGAGTTTGTGAAGACCCAAGAATTCAAGGACTTTGTGATGAGGGTCAGAAAATATGAATATCAAATAAGGGTTGTTGAAGGAAGAAACAATGCTGATTTTCCTCAATGAGAAGTTGTAGCAAATAAGATTTTTCTACACATTGATTTTAGAGTTGACAACATTACTCCTCAGCAAGGAAGACAAATAGTGTAAGAGAGTGGACTATTGCTTCTTCCCAATTGCGATATTTCTATTGCATTAGCTTTTGATACCATCAAGAAGCAAGTGTGAGAAGTATATAGCACTAAGAAACAAGTAAAGCAAGAGTTCTCAAAGTCAAGGTTTAGTCCAAGGTTTGAAAATTTGACAATTTGGGCTTTGGCCCAAAATAATGACAAGTGAAATGTTGTTAGTAGTGTTGAAGAGTTAATATACGTGATAATAAAAAGGGTGTTAGACACCCTTGACCCACAAGTTGCACCACTGGTAGTAAACACTATTTTTTTAGTGAGGCCATAGTCTTGCAGTCTGTTTACCCGATATTCCTCTTCTAGAATTAGTCCTTTCAGTGATACTTTGAGTGATGGAATCTCAACCTCAATAGGTAGAAATTCCTTTGATCCATACACAAGTGAGTATGGTGTAGCTCATGTAGGTGTGCAGATGCTAGTTTTGTAGTGCCATAATGTTGGATTGAGTTGAACATGCCAATCACGACCAACCTCATTTACTATTTTCTTGAGGATTTTCAAGATGGTTTTGTTTGAGGCCTCTGCTTGGCCATTCCCTTATGGATAGTATGGTGTGGAGAAACAATGTTGGATATGGAATCGCTCGCATAGTTCTAGCACATCTTGATTCTTGAAAGGTCTTCCATTATCTATGATAATGGAATTAGGAATGCCATATCCACAATGAGATAATTGAGGATAAAAGATGATATTTTCTTTTCAGTAACAGTAGTTAATGGAATGGCCTCTATCCACTTTGTAAAATATTCAATGGTCGTGATGATAAACTTATGTCCATTTGATGAGGAAGGATGAATCTTTCCTACTAGCTCGAGTCCCCATTGACAAAATGGTCATGATGTGGTGAATGGTTGCAGCTCCTGTGCTAGTGCATGTATAAGATGGCCATGAATTTGACATTTTGGACATTTTCTGGCAAATTGATATGATTCCTTTTCCATTTTTGGCCAATAATAACTCATCCTTAGAAGTTTCTTGGCGAGAGTAGGACCACTCGAATGTGTGCCACAAATACCTTCGTGAATTTCATGCAAGGCAGTTTCAGATTCGTTACGATCCAGGTACCAAAGAAGAGTACCATCGAGACCTCGACGGTAAAGTGTGTTAGCGCTTAGGATATAGCGGGCTACTTGATGAATAAAGTTGCATTTTCTGGCTTCTGGATAGATCTAGTGGAAGGATATTGTCTTTTAGGTAAGTGTAGATCTTCCCATAGAGGGGTGAGTCAGAACCGACTATGTGGCATATGACCTGGGATTCATAATTGTCATAGGTAGGGGAAAACAATTGTTCCACCAGGCACTCATAACGATTCTATTGGTATGGTATTTGCAGGAGTGAGGAAATGGATGCCACGACATCTGCAACTTTGTTGTCCAACCTTGGAATCTGTTCGAATTTGATGTGCACAAAGTACTTTTTGAAATCGTCCACCATGCATTTGTAGGGCATCAACTTGTCGTCCTTCGTTTGATAATCATCATTAACCCGATTAATGATTAATTGTCTCTCCAAAGACTTTCAACTCTGTGATCTTCCACTCTACGACCATTTTGATTCTTGTGACTAGAGCTTCGTACTCAACAATATTATTTGTGCAAGGAAACATCAATTTGTAAGATTTAGAAATAGTGTGTCCTTCTGGTGTGATGAATAGGATACTAGCTCCTGATCCATGTTGTGTGTATGATCCGTCAAAGTACAAGATCCATGGTTTTGTCAATATTGTGAGAATGTATGTATCTAGAAATTCCACATGGATGGGATGATTGTCTTGTAATGGTGCTTTTGCTAGCTGATCAACGATAGCTTGACCTTTGATTCCTATTTTGTCTATGTAGTGTGTCAAAATCACTTAGAATCATGACCCATTTAGCTAACCTCCTTGTGAGAGAGACTTTGTTGAGTAGATATTTTAATGGATCAATCTTTGCCATTAACTTGATTGTGTGAGCTAGCATGTAGTAGCAAAACTTTTGAGAAGTGAACACCATTGCCAAAGAAGCCTTTTCAATGAATGTGTAGTTGAGCTCGTAACCATTCAATGTCATGCTAATGTAGTATATTGCTCTTTCCTTGCCTGTTGAATCCTCTTGTGCTAAAAATGATCCTAGTGATACCTCCATAGCTCATATGTAAAGAATAATAGGTTTGCTAGCTATTGGTGGTACCAAGATAGGTGGATTCATCAGATATTGCTTGAGTTGATGAAATGATTCTGCACATTGATCTTCCATCTGAAAGGGACATTCTTGTGGAGTAGATGAGTGAAAGGGGACATTCTTGTGGAGTAAATGAGTGAAAGGAAGGCACTTGTCAGCTAGTTGAGAGATGAATCTTCTTAAATGGATTGTAGCCATCCTTCTAGAGATCTTAATTGACTGATATTTCTAGGAGGTGGCATTTCCATGATTGCTTGTACCTTTGCAAGGTCCACCTCAATTCCTTTTTTTGAGACTATGTATCCCAAGAGTTTGCCAGATGTGACACCGAAGACACACTTCTTAGGATTTAGTTGTACATTGAATTGTTCCAGCCTCTGAAATATTTTGTCTAGAATCTCCGGGTGTCCTTCTCTTGTAAATGATTTAGCCAATAGGTCATCTACATAGTCCTCATTGAATGTGCACATCATGTCATGAAAGATTGTGGTCATTTCTCTTTGATAGGTCGCTCCTGCATTCTTCAAGCCAAAAGACATAACATTCCAACAATAAGTACCCCATGGACATGTAAATGTTTTTTTATCTTGGTCTTCTGGTGCTATCTTGATTTGATTGTATCCTGATAAACTGTCCATGAGTGATAACATAGCATTTCTTGCTGTTAGATCTACAATTGTGTCGATGCTGGGTAAAGGAAAGTCATCCTTTAGACAAGCCTTCTTGAGATCCCTAAAGTCTATACAAATTCTGATGCTTTTATCTAGTTTAGATACATGTACAATGCTGGATATCCATTCCACATAATCTATAGGTCGGATGAATCCTACATCAAGTAACTTCTTCAGTTCTGCTTTTACCAGTATAGTGGCATATGGGTTCATTTTCCTTAGTTTTTGCTTGACTGGCTTATCTCCTGGAGCTATAGATAATTGGTGCATGATCAAATCTAGATCTACCATTGGCATATCTGCATAGGACCATGGAAAATTGATTTGATTTTCTTTAAAGAATTTGATGAAGTTGGGTCTTTCTTGTTTTGTTAATGATTTGGCCAGGTGTATGGTTCTTGTTGTTGCTTCAGTGCCAATGTTGATTGATCGAGTTGGTTCAATCAAAATTGGCGATCTCTCTTTATAATGTTCAGGAAGAGTGTCAAGTCTCTCATCCTTAGGTGACTCAAAGAGGTTTTCACCATCAAATATGCCCTTTGTTTTTACTTTTGTATGATCTAATACTTCACCATTAGATCATCATTTTGCAACTAAGAGACTTGGAACTCTCTTGATTGAGAACTTCGTTATGAGATTCGCTGGTGGAACATGTTTCTGGATTCATGAAAAAAAGGTAATGAACAATGGCTTCATCATCTTGAAAATAAGGACATTGAGTGGTTCGGTTTGTTCCCAGTCAATGAGTTCGGGATACATTAATGGTAAGGGATCATCCTATGGGTTAAGGTCTATAGCAGTGAGGGTCATGATGGACACGTTGTCAAAGTTGTCAGTAACATGGGTAAGGTCTATAATGGCACTCTCTTCGGTATTTCCTGTTTGATAGTGATGTTTCGTTCTCATTGGCTTCGTAGATATGTTGTGGTCCAAATTCAAATGATCTAGCCCTTGAGCCTTGTCTTTCATGAGGCATGGGTGTATATGTTTGGATTGTATCTACCTCAATGTCTTCAATGAAATCAGAGCAAGTATCCCATTTCCACTCATGTGTGTCTATTTTAGAATCACTCTCTAGGACTCTATTGTTGTAGGTAATGGGGATACCTTTTGGTGAAAAGAATTTAATCCTCAATTCTATCTCTGAACAAACTAGTGTGCTGTTTGAATCAGGCTCTGTACTAGGTTGCAATCTATGATTCTTTTTGTGAGAAGCCTCCTCTCTTTGTATGGCAAGCTCTTCTTGTTATTTCTCATATTCCTCTTCCTTGTGTTTGCAGACTGCTTCTTTTTGTTTTGTTAATTCTTGTTTCTTCTGTTGTTGCCGCGTAGTTTCTTGTTGTCAATATTGTTGCCACGTAGACTCTTGTTGTCGATTTTGTTGCCACACCGATTCTTGTTTTCAGTCTAGTTGATCGGTTTGATGTTGATCATACCCTATTCTGGATTTGTCTTTGGCAAGTTGTGAGCGTGGTTCAATTGGTTCCACAATACCTTCTTTCCATTTGCCGATAGGACCATTTCCTGAATATCCCATCCTTTGCATGATCCTGAACCCATTGCCATATTGCTCTGTAGGGGGAGTGACACTTAACATTGCTTCTTGTGTGTCCTCATCATGCTTGTATAATCAGTTTGAAACATCTGTGTCATCTGCTAGTGTTCCTATTTGAATGAATATTCCATCAAACTTTTTGATAGGTAGTGAATATTGTTGTCTTGAAGTTGAGGGTTGTCCATGAGACCTTGGCGAAATTGGCAATTTTGATAGACATAGGGATTCAAAAGAGTATTCTCCCATGCCTTTGTCCTTCAATTTCATATTTTTCTCAAAATCTATGGATAGAGTTTTGAGTTGATCCTTCTTGTTTGAGGATGTGGAAGCGAGAGCTTCCCTGTTGTGTGGTACAATAACATTTTGAACCACTTTGAGACTATTACAACATTGCAAAGGAATAGTGTCTGTTGTGATGGAGATTTCTTGTCCATTATATGGGAATTTCAGGCACTGATGATATGTGAATGGCACCACTTGCATTTCATGGATCCAAGGATGACCCAAAATTATGTTATAAGACAAGTCTATGTCTGAGACTTGACATAGAGTATCTCTTTGAACATGCCCTACTTGAATGGGTAATACCACAAGCCCCTTTGATGATCTTTCCTCGTCATCATATAATTTGATTGTTATCATTTTCTTAGAATCAATGGCTACCTCTGAGAAACCCAATGCATAGATAATTTTTAAAGTACATATATTTAGACCAGCTCCTCCATCTACTAGTACTCTTTTCACTCGATGTTTATAGACTAGGACTTTGATATGGAGTGGAGTATTATGCAGATGATTTAAAGAGATGTCGTCATGTTCTGAGAATGATAGATTATGAGGCATGGTTAAATGTCCCGCCATGGCTTGGAATCGATCAACATCGAGGTCATTTGGAACCATGGTGTCAATAAGAGCCTTTTCTAGAATATCCTTGTGTGTGGGTGAGATATTGAGAAGCTCTAATATGGATATGTGTGTTGGTGTCTTCTTCAATTGATGTAGTAAGTTGTATTGAGTGTTTGAAGGTGTTGTTGTTTTGGAGGCACTCCCTTTTAATACGTATTTAGATTGGGCTCGTGTAGTCACATTGATCGGAACGTGTTCTTGTTTGTCTTTGATCTTGATGATGTTAACCTGATTATCACATTCTGAAATGTGATTGATGACATTGTCATAGATATGGTTTATTCGAGCCCCTTTGTTGTTTGATGATGATGATGCTCCTTTGTCATAATTTGGAAGTGGATTCTTGAAGGCCTCATGATCATCGTTGGTTTTGTGACCATCTATCGTTATGTCACCATTATCAAGCAAATCTTGAACCAAGTTTTTCAACCTTAGGCAATCATTTGTGCAATGCTCTTTGTTTCTATGATATTCGCAATAGTGTGCGTCATTCCACCATGACGGTTTGACTTGAGGTTCAAAATCCCTCATGTTTGGAAATTTAATGAGTTTATTTGCCAATATTTCTTGAAATGTTGATTCAAGGGTTTGTCCTAAAGGTGCGAACTTCTGTCGATATGGTGTTGGTTTTGTGTTGGGATTGTTTCCTTGATTGTTGTTACCTTGGTTGATGTTTACTTGATTGTTCGTTCCTAGATTATTGGTTCTTTGATTGGTATTCCCTTGAGTGTTGGTTTTTGATTCATATTGCACTGAGTATTGGTTGGTGGAGTAGCGTCGGATAAGTTTAACACGCGTTGTTTTGTTTTAACATTTTCAACCACACCATCATTGATGACATTTTTATTCCTTGTCTAGAATTTGGATTTATCGGAGTTGTTATAGTAATTGTTGTTATAGGTGTTGTTTGATGAACTAGCACCTTTTTTAGAGAACTTCAAAGAACCCCTCTTGATCGAGGCTTCTTCTATCTAGATGTCATTTCGATCAACTTTTTAAAACTAGGTAGACATTGTAGTTTAAGTTGATAGCTCATCCGTCATTAAGATTGTCTATGAAGATTTCCATTTTCTCTTTTTCAGGTATGGTTCAGGGATATCTAAATATTGATCTTCTTCATCTTTGCAAGAACATCATGAATGTTTCATTGTTCTTTTGTTTGATGTTGCAAAGATCAAGCATGGTAACCTCGTGTTGAATGTTATAAGAATATTGGGAAACAAATTTGTTTAACAACTCCTCAAATGATTTGATGGGAGGTGTGATTTTTGAAAGTCATTCCATTGTTTGTCCTCCTATGCTTCTTGGAAGTAATCTCATCATGTAAGTGTCATTGTGGTCAAACTCCAAGCTCATCGTGCAAAATTCCCTTACATGATTGCGAGGATCATCTTTAACATTGTATATGTCATACTTTGGTATTTTAAAAATAGGTGGGAAGGGTGCCATGTTTAGACTTCGATCAAATGGATAAGGAAAAATATCTTCTAAGGAATATAGTGTGGTAGTTCCTTGTTGCATGTCTTCCATTTGTTGTTGAAGTGCTTGTAGTTATTGTGTGAGTGTAGTGAGAGGATTGTTTCCAGTATTAGTATCTTGATGATTTGTCTCACCTTGATCATTAGTGTCACTATGATCATGTGTATTGTCATGATCAGTGTGAGAGGTGCGTGTTCTTGATTTTGTCCTTTTGATGTTCTCAGTTTGTTTTGGTGGTTCTATGTCAAAATCCCTAAGGATTTTGATGCCTTTGCTAGATTGCAAGAGGAAGTATTTTTGTTTGTAAGTTTCGATGAGTTTTTCAAGAAGTTTGTGTAGGTCGGGGTCTTGTTGTGCCTCCTCAATAACTTCATCTGTTATTTCATCTTCGTCTAGATCCATGTAGTTTTTCCAAGTGTTAACTTCTCTGTGTCCCATGCTTGATTCAGACTCTTCGTCGTCCCACTTGACGTTTTTACATGATCGTGTAGAAATTGGCATGGCTTGATTTGACTCAATATGTGATTGGCTCTTCAGGTAAGTAAGCAAAATTGATCCTTCCACTAAAGTTGATATGTTGTGATAGTGATAACCTTTTCATGAAGGCATGTTCTTTCAAGGATTCTTCGTCAAAATCAGTATTTTTACCGTGGAGATAATCACGGAAATGATGTAAAAATGTCTTATGTTTTAGAAGGAGTTTATGATTGATATAAAGGAACTTGTTTCACTTCAAGACCTTCTTTTGACTAGGTTGTCTCCTTTTTAGATCAGTTTTCAGATTGGGATGTTTCTTCTTGATGTGTTGAAGAGTGGTCATGCAAGTGATCAAAGTCTCGGTTGTGAGATTAATTGGATGGATACTTTGTTTTGATCTCTAAGTCTACTCAGTCGAATAGAAGGTTTGATATGCCCCTATTGATATGACTAAGCACATCAAATGATATGATAAAGCTTCCTAATATTGGAAACTAGATGGATTTGACTAACTTGGAAAGCTAACTTGGTGTTTTTGATGTTTGATATGGGTTGATTTGATACTTGTGGTCACTAGTTGACACCTCTTTGATCTGTTGGAAGAAATTTGTCTGAGATAGTTGAATTTGGAAGACTTGCTAAATGGGTATCTGAATCAGTTGTTGGATTTTGAAGATTTGTTCCGGATAAGGCTTTGTCTCAAATGCGCTACAGAATTGATCAAATGTGCCAAATGATCCTATAGCGCATACAAGAAAAATGGAAGTGCAAATGAACAACAACGATTTTAACTTGAAATATTTAAAAAAGTAAGATGAGGAGTCTTTTTAAGCTTCCAAATGAAATGTGAGGTTCTTTCTATCCACCAAAGGAGAGTGATGTTCAATTTTAACCCCTTTGCAAAAATTGGAAAGTTCTGTTGTTCTTTTTAGAGCCCAAATATGAACTGTGAGGTCCTAACTTGCAAAAACCAAATGTGAGATTTGTGGTTCTTTTTATAACCTTGCAAGAAAAGAAAAATGTGGTTCTTTTTAGAGCCCAAAGGATGGTGGGGTTCTTTTTAAGCACCAAATGAAAATTTAGGTCTTTTTACCTTAGCAAAAAGGAAAAGTGTATTCTTTTTAAACCAGCTTTGAAGAAAGCAAGTAAAAAAGGTTAACTAATCTCCTCTAAAACCTGCAAAACCACTGTAAAACCTGCAAAAAAAACAGTTAGCAACCTACAAAATCAAAGTGGGCTACACAAGCGTAATTTTTTTTTAAACCCTGTTACAAAATTTCTGCTTTGTTTTATATGCGCTAAAAGAGAGCACATATGCACCACAAGATCTTACAAATGCGCCATAACAGTTTATGTATGTGCCTCAGAAACTTTCAGATGTGTCACATAATAAGATATATGCGCTAGAATAATTCACATATGCGCTATAAGATAGGTTAAATATGCCAGGACAATTGACATATGCGCCATAAGATAGGTTAAATGCACTAGACAAATGGTCATATGCGCTAAAGCGTGTCCTGAAAATCTGGGCGTGAACCTGCGGAAAAATGTTAGAAAAACGTGGGTTTGAGCCCCACGGTGGGCGCCAAAAATGTCGCCAAAAATGTATGCCAAGAAGTGTGGTCCCTGTAAGAGAGACACAAACCACTCAAACACACCAATGAAACATTATGTTAGAGGTTAGCAATCATAAACAAGTAAATGAAACAAAATTTCTAAGCATGTCTCATTGTCCTCTATCTCCAAGGATCCCTTTAGATTCAAGGTGGCTCTCAACTTGGAAGAGCACTTGATCTTGGGATGACTACTCAAAGAACGAGAGATAGTGTATGTTTCTAATATCTAAATGAATGCAACTAAGATCCTAGTGATGAGATAATGATATAGATATGAAACTATGGTATGGTGCAAAATGATAAGATTAGTGTGAGATTAAACTAGCATGAACATGATATGGATATGATATGAGACTAGCATGATATACTAAGGCATGATATGCAAAACATGATTATTCTAAGATTATAATTCTATTAAAATGATCTAAAAATGTTATGAGAGGTAATATGCTTAGTGTTATGAGACTATAGTGTAGATGCATAAAACTTAGATATTTGGATTGAACAAATGGGCTCTCTTTATAGAGGAATTGGTCAAATGGATGGCCAAGATTGAATTGGCTTGAGAAGGGTTAGGATTGAAAGTTATCAATCCATGTGAGATTCTCAACCCAATCTCATGTTGACAAGTGTCATCATGAGGAGGCATGAGAGGATGTTAAGTAAGCATTAGATGCTTATTAAGATTTGAGGGTTAACCTTAAGAGGATAAGTCATTGGATAAAGCTATTATCCAAGGATGAGGGCTATTGTCCAAGAGTTAAACTCTTGTGCAAAGTTGGAAGATGGTCAAAGGGACAACCATCATGGGCTAGGGAGATGTCTTGTAAGAGGCATTAAATGCTCTTTGAAGACTTTGGAGGTTAACCTATTGGAAGGTAGATAACCTTCAAGGCTTTTGTAAGGGCCTTACAAGTTTGGAAGAATCAACAAGCTAACTTGTTGAAAAAGGTTAAGTCTTCAACACATTTTGAAGACTTTCCCCAAATTTGGAGAAGTGACTCCCCCAAATTTAGGGATGTGACATGATTAGAGGAATTTAGGCTAGTTAAGTGGGATTTGAGGACTTCTAGAAGAATGATTAGGAGGTTAATGAAAAATGTAGGAGAATGCAAGTGGGATAAATAAGAATTTTATTTAAAATAAAAAGATTTATTTCAACTAAAATTAATACAACTTACATTTGTAGGAAAATGCAAGTGGGTGGGATTTTACAAATAAATATTGATTTATTTATTTGCAAAAAGGATTTTAATTAAATGTAAATTCAATTAAAATGGTGGAAGGGAATTTAATTAAATAAATAGAATTTATTCAATTAATGGAAGAAAGGGGATATTTATTAAATGTTGTAATTAATTAATGGTTAGATAGAAGAAAAAGGGATATTAATTAAATGTATTTAATTAATGGTTAAATAGAAGAAAAAAAGGGGATATTAATTAAACCTTAGTTTAACTAACAGGATGGATAAATGATAATTAAATAAATAAAATTCATTTAATTAAGTGTGCAAGTTTTAGGCGTCTACACTTGTATGACATTTTTCTTTTCAAATTGAGCTAACATGAAAAACACTTTATGTGTGTTGTCTAGAATTGTTTGTTTGAATGCATGCATTTTCTTTTCAAGCAAAGAAATCAAGGGTTTCTAAGCTTATCTATATACATTTTATATTTGGTGCATCTTGTTTGCTGCTTCTATTCAAGTAATGGATTAAACATGCTTTAAATAAGATGTGGAGGGATGTGTGTTGTGTCGAGGGATTGCCAAGTAGAGTTACAAATAACACCCTTTATTAGATGTAATATTGTAAGGAAGTGATAAGATAAAATCCTTTGGATATGAAGTTCTGATATCAAAAGAAGACATCTACATGTGACAGTTTTGACTTTGTAACCCAAGATAGGCATTCATATGAGATTAACATTGGTTCAAAACCTAGGTTTTAAGACCATTAAAATACAAAACAACATTTTAATTTCTTTTAATGTGTTCCAGTTGTTCCATGTTCTCAAGGTGTTATAATGAAGAGTTATTAAGGATCTAGGTAATCTAGTAATAATCATTCAAACCTTAATAAAAATTGTGAGAACATCTCTACTTCAAACAAGTCTTAGTATGTAAGGGTTATTATTTCAGATATTATAATAAGGGCTACACCCTAGGTATAGGAGAGCCTAAAGTGCAAAGGAGAGATAATCAGGCAATCAATTAGAAGCACAAATAAGGACCTTGAATCTATTTCTAAGTGGTCTATGCCCAAGGAAAAGCCTAAAAAGAATGTTTAAAAGTATTAATTTTGTATTTGACAATACATTTGGGATGAGAGTTCCCTAGATAAACCGACTTTGGCCAAGAAGTGTACTTTGATAACATAATCACAAAAACAAGGAAGGAATATTAGGCTAAAAATACCCTACCAAATTTTATAAAGCTATAAAATCCATGTGTAGGGGGGATAGGGAAGACCCCAATACAAGTTGATTTTAGGAGAAAAAAGATCGAGCTCTTTGTAGAGAAATCCAATTCCTAAATGTTATATCATGTTTCTAATGGTAGTATTTCCATCAAGCATGTTTGGATTGAAGTTTCACCTTGTGCAACATGATATCAAGGGAGATATTTCAAATTCTTTCGATACAAAGTGAATTTGAAACGGATGGTTTGAATCTTCATTGCAAGGTTTTCTAATGAGTCTAATAAATAGAAGAAACAAGATCCCTTATGGTGCGAATGCTTTTGCCAAAAACCCTGTAAGGCTTCTGATTTGTGGGCTCTCAACCATAGAAAAATTGGAAGAATTGATGATGGAAGCCCACCAATGAATAGTCACTAAAGGATAAAATAGTCTTGAAACCACCACCAACATACTTGAGGAAGGGTTTCACACACGCAAACACTTTCCAAATGCCTTAAAGAACAAACAAATCCTTGATCTTGACTTTAGCCAAATTGATGGGAAGAGAATGGGAACTGATAACTTTGCATCACTTGTTGCCACAAGGAGAACCTTCCTCAATACAATACTTGAGAGGAATCGTCGACGCTTTGGCGCCTTCAAAAGGGCTTCAGCCCTTCAAATCATGCAATTCATTGGTGCCTTCCCTAAGCAGTTATCAGTTCGACCATGTGACTTTATTCCTAAGTCATAGGATTAATGTTTTTCTTAGACTTGATCAATGGTGTGACTTGATCTTGGAGATCGAACGACTAGCACATGTTCAAAAGATTTTGGTGGGACCTAGCTTTTGTTGTTGCGAGTATGCAAAAAGGCCAGTCTTAAACCACACACACTAAGCAACATATTAAGTCTAGAGAATGTGAGTCAACTCTTAGTGTTTAACACTTTTAAGCTTGAAAGTCAAAGCTTAGTGTGTGTGATTTAAGCCATCCATGCAAAATGAGGACAAATCAACCCTGTGTTAGTGGATTGATGGTAAGTGCATAAGCGCATTCCAAAGTATGTCAGAATCTCTTTTAGTTGCTAAACTGTGCTATCATGCCACGTGTCTATGGTGGGACCACACGCATAATCTATTTGCTTACCTTATGATTTACATCTTGATCATTCATTCTTTCACAAAAAAGAAAGAGTGATGGTCCACATTCAAACATGTTTAATGACTACCTCCTTGTTTGAATTTGAATTCTTCAGTGGCCCACTATGTAGCGATGGGTCTGTTCATGGGAGATTGTTTGTGATGCTCCTATTGGATCTTCTCTAACATTTGCATGAGATCTAATTGTGCAGATCAATATTTATAGAAGACCATTATGTGTGTTGTATATACATAACAAAAGATATGTGCTACAATGAGAATATGCAAGTGATCTATGACTCTGTTTGTTTGATTCTTGATCTATCTTTCAGAATAGAAATGGTGTATGTGATATAAGAAGAACAGAAGGAGAAAAATGACAAAGCAAAATTACAAATGCCTATTCTGGTATCTTTTTAATCACTTTGGAAAGTCTTGTAAACTTAACAATTTGACATGAGTGAGACTCCATGAAAACCCTAACCATAGCACAAAAGTGAATCATAAGAAAATGCACCAAATTAAAGCCCGAGCAAGTGGTCAACACAGATTGATAGTATGATGAAAAGTAAAATCTTTGCAGTTGGAGAGAAGAGTAAAGAGGTCCCAATTTCCATGGTGTTCATTGAGACTACTCGCAAAATAGAGTGGAAATTATTGTCCACTGTTATTTCAGACAAAGATTTGGTTAAATAAGCATAAACACTGAAAATCTGAACACACATACAGAAAACTGTAAACAAGGATATTAACTGTGATAATGTAGCGAGTTATTTCAAAATCTGAACCAAAAGACAGGACACACGTATTATAAGTGGCTGGTGCTGCCCAGGCTCGAACTGGGGACCTTCAGTGTGTAAGACTGACGTGATAACCGACTACACCACAGCACCTCATATGATAAATGTATTAAAAATAAGAATTTTGTTAATTTTTCAGAACAGTTAATTTTACTTCCAAAAGTGGAGTCTGTAGCAATTTAGTTTTTGAAAATTAAGTAGTGGTAGAAAATTTAATTATTACTCGATTTTAAAAAAATATCGAGAAAAGGCTTATAGAATTATTTCAATATGAAATAATATTTAATAATTTGAAGAGATATTAATAATACACATCTAAAAGAAGTTGAAAATTTAAAGTTTATTTTTCTAATTAAATAAATAATAATTATTCTTGAAACATAACCATCATTAAATTTTAATGATTTCAGTGTAAAACTACTTATCTTAAAAAAGTTCAAAATAAAATATTTGACTATGAAAAGTTAAGATTTCCATTTATTAGATGAATAATTGAAAAATAAAAATTAAAAATTAAAAAGATCATAAATAATAAATTAGTGTAAATATCTTAAATACATCATTATTTGAAAAGTTATTTATATTTACTTTAAGAATTATTTTATTTATTGAAATTTTATTTTATAGACAATAATTTTTCACAATGCATAATATAGTTTCTATGTGCTATTTCTGGATTTTAATTGTATGTTTTTATTTGCATCAATGTTTCTGATCATACCATAGTATGATAGAGAGCTCAAGAGTAGAAAAATGGATGGTTGAAGACCAAAAGAGAATATAAATAGGTGGGAAGAAGGGTGGGGGTGTTAGGGAGAGAAGAGAGTGACTGACACCAAGACAAAAAAAAAACATAAAGACAAGTTAAAAAAAAAAGAAAAGGGAAAAAAGAAGAAAAGAGATATAATGCAAAATAACCTAAAAAGAAATATAAAGAAACTAGGAAATATAAAAGAAAATAAGTAATACTAAAGAACAAAAACAAATGGATTAACAATAAACTAAGTGAAAAGAAAGAGGAAGATAAATCAAAATAACAAAAAGGAAACTAAAAGCAAACCCAAAACTAAATTTTTTATTATTTTATTTTATCATTTTGATTTAGCTTTTGGTTTGTTTTTATTTCATTTTTATTGGAATTTATGATGTTATTAGGGGATCGATTTTACATTCTTTCAAAGTGAAACTTCTTTTTAACATTTGGAAAGACAATTTTTTGTTATTTTGTTTGATTGTTTTGTTGATTGTAGTTTTTTCTCTACAATAAAACTATGATGTGTTCTAATGTGTTATTGTAGATTCAAGTGCGTGCAAATAAATTTGCACTTGAGGTTGGTCACTTATATGTGTTATTGGACCATTGGGGTAACACCCCTTGTGCTATCGTTAAGATTCCTTTGACTCCCAACTCCTCTTGAGGTCGATCTCCATCTTAAGGGCATTATTAAGGACATGAGCATTTGGCCCATGACACTCGACAAGCTCACTCTTAGGCCTCCCCTACTCTTCCAGGTTGAGAACATTCTCAACAAGGATGGTCACAACCTGTTACACGTTGTTTTGTTTCTATGTCACCTCCTAGTGATCGAAAACACAAGCTAGCTTGATTCCAATGTTTTTTTCTTGGCTAGCTCTTGCTACTCTTGCTCATGTGGCTATAAAAGAAACTCAAGATGAAAATGTTAATAACGATAATGATACTTGGGACACTTTGTTTTCACATTGAATCTTGTTGATGTATGGAGCAAACTAGATGATCAAGATCCTCTTGCTCATTTGTCTTTTCTCACATTGCTTAGTAGTTGATGCACCTTTTATGTTTGAATGTTCTAATTTGTTGCTTTATATAGATTTTAGGAGTGTGACTTATTATATTCACATTTTTTTTGTCAATATATGTAACACTATTTTATAAATGATACTATACATTAAAAAGACTTACTCTTTTGAATTTATAAATTAACTTTAGTAATTTCTTACTTATTATTTCAAGATCCTTCATTCCTTCGACATCAAACAAATAGTAATTATCTATTTAAAGTTGACCTTTAAATATATGTATAACTTTATTAAAGTTCCACCCAAATTTTGTATGATTATATTTCACAAGAATAAAACATGTCTATCTTCAACCACATCAGCTTTGGGGAGGGTAATTATTGCATTACATTTTATTTATTAAAGTAGGCATCTGTCAATTTGAAAGCTGTGTAGTTAGTCCTCAAAAGCTTCGATTGCATTTGACAAAATGTTAGCGTCACTTAGATTATTGTTTAAAAGAAGGAAAAAATGTCATATCTTCTACCGTGTAAAGGCTCTTTCCGTACACTAGTTTGACGTGGATGGATACGGTTTCAAAAGGTGATGTGGATGTTATAGTATTCAATTCAGCTTCTTCTGCTTGCAAGTATAGTAATAATGAACTATTTAATGAATATATATATATATATATATATATGAAGATTTTTAGTTAAAAAATATATAATTATTAATTTTTATCATATGAATTTTAATTTTAAGAATAATAAAATATTAGATTGAATCTTGTGTTCATAATTATGTAATAGGTGAAAAGGGTCATCATCCATTTTTCATAAAAAGATAATTTCAAAAATTATCTCATCTCTAATAAAGAAATGATTCCTAAATATAAGTTACTTTTCTATTCGTAAATTAGGTGAAAAAGATCATCATCATTTGTTCATAAAAAGATAGTAGAAAATTATGTATCTTCAATAAAGATCGCCCTAAATATATGGGCAATGTCTACCCAGGGGCATGCAGGCATGCAATTATTTATATATGTAACATGTCATGTATGGGTAACATGTATTGTATGCATAGGATGTGGTAGACATTGCCATGCAGTTATATGTATGTGTAACATGTAATGTATGTATAACATTTATTGTATGCATAAGATGTCAGTGCATTGTAGGGACTGGGTAGACGTTGCCAAATGTATATGCTACTCTTCTAATCATAATCATAGAATATGTGAAAACAGGTCATCACCCATTCTTCATAAAAATATAGTGTCGAAAATTATCTCATGTCCAATAAAGATCACCCTAAACATATGTTACTCTTCTTATCATAATCATAAAATATGTGAAAAAGGTCATCATCCATTCTTCATAAAAAATAGTATCCAAAATTATCTTCATCTCCAATAAAGATCACCTCCAAATATATGTTACTCTTCTAATCATTATCCATTCTTCATAAAAAGATGATATCCAAAAACTCATCCCAACAAAAAAAACACCTCAACATATATGTTTTGTTTAAAATATATAAAGATAAGATAAATAAATAAAACCATTTCCGTCCTTTCTTTTAAAAAATTCTTATTTCCATTTTTAGACTTAAGATAAAGGAGGTGAGAATAATAAAATTCTTAGAATCTTTGATGTGGTCTCCTATTCACTAGAAAAACTTATGCCATCAGTTTCTCTCTCATATCATTGTTTTTTGGATACCCTGTTACAGTTGACACTAACAGACAACAACGTCCAGTTCTATTTCAGAGAAAAAAAAAAACATAAAACTCCATTTTCTTTTCTGCAATATATCTAAAAATGGTTTATCTATGAAGACTATTAACATGTATTCTTCAGATTCAAATATTTTGTAACTGCCCCCCATTCATTTCAGAGCAACTGAACTCAAGATATCTCATGGAAAACTATTAATGTTTCAAAGGTTACAAAATATATTTTCTTGTTCCAGTCTATTCTAATGAAAATAACAAAGATCGATATTGTATATGTGTATGATATAATCGAACAGAGAATATCAAAGATATTAGTTTAAACTGTTATTAAATTTGATTGTGTGAATGTTTTTCGTTGATATTTCATATTGTATTTCATTATCCATCAACATTTCAGATCAAATTTTATTATCTATCGTGAAAAAAAAATCATACAAATTATCAAATTATCTTAATTTTCTAAATTTGATTCTATTAAAGTATTAAACTTCATAATTTATTGATATTTCAAATCAAATTCTATGACTCATCTTGAAAGAAAATACAAATCGTCACAATTGAACTTTGATGGACCATCCACTTACTGAGGAATGCTGGTAGCCCACGTAACATATAATCTTTTTTCACGAGAGTCAAAGAAGGGATTGAACTTTACAACTAGATGATAGTGATTTTGTATTTGAATTACAGCTTGTGTAGTTAGGTAAGGCCATTAAAGTGGAAGAAAGATTAAGACTTTGTCGGAGCTCTGAAACTGACATCCATCAACCCATCTTCAATTATTCTTCTGCAATTAAAAAAGTGGTCATATTATACACTGTTTCTAATCTTCAAATAAAATATGGTCCTTACAATTTACAGACCCTTAGAAAACTTATTATACTCATATATAGTGTGTGTTGATCTGGACCCACCGTATTCAAAAATCATATGGCATTGGCTTAGTTTTTTCTTGGGTTCAAGAAATGTTATCACTCACTGGACTGTTAAATTTTTTTTCAATAAATACAAATTATTATTGTTAAAGTATGAGCACATTTGATTTGAATAACTTTATTTGCATTACTTTATTCTCAATAAACTCAAATTACTTTTTGAATATTGCTTTTAAAAAACAAGATAAGACTTTGATACATGAAAAGTAATTTTTGTTCAAATGAATTTTTTAATTCTTTAATCTGTTGGAGTCTAATCTCACCTATCCCATCCACATGCTCCGTATAAACAGGTGTTTACAGAATTAGCAGATTTAGATTTGTTTTCAACATCTACTCCAACCTGTCCACCGTACCTTCTATAGTGTTAAAATATTATTTTATATGCAAATTTTGGAAGTTTCTAGCTACCTCCTGACTATTCTAGAAACATCTAAGACCTCCATTAAAAGAGGCATTTTTGTAATCACTTTAATAACATTATAAAATAGTTATGGTCATGGGAATGGCATTTTTGGAAATAAATAAGTGATTACCTTGTTTAAGTTTTTCATTATTTTTCCAATTTTCATTAATTTAAAAAAATATATATTTAGCAAGCTTCTAAATTTTAACTATTTAGAAATTATAATTAAACAATCAAAGATTGTAATTTAATTAGTTGAACATAATTGATAAGATTGATAGTCTATTTAAAAAAGAATATAGTAAAAACCAATTTCAAATATGAGTGCCTCTCCATCATAATTGAAAGACAACTTCTAGTTTAAATATAAACTCATTGATAATATCAGCTAAATTAATAAAAGCATATTAACATCTATATGATCCAATATGTGTATTTTGAAAAAATTACAATACTTTTCTTCATATTATCACTTTTTAAAATTTTAACAAGTAACCATTCTAATTTTTTTCGTTTTGTTCATCCTATTAAAAGACCTAAATTTGATAATTGATCTCACTTTTTAAAATTTTAACAAATAACCATGCTAATTTTTTTGGTTTTGTTCATCTTATCCAAGACCTAAATTTGATAATTGATCTCACTCGTCAAACATTTTTTTAATAATAATTATCATTTGAAATTACCCTTCAACCAGTAGAATATACCTTATTATAAATAAAATCATATTTAAATATTTATAAAGAATAATTTTTGATAATTTATTTAATATTTTCCTTTCATATGATACCATCTTCTTCAAATTTTCATTATATTTTATTTCAAAATACTAAAATACAACCATTGGCATTCATATTTAGACCTTGACTCCATCTCAATTTCCCATACATCATCTATATTCCACTGTAGGCAAAACAAACGTGTACTTTTAGGTACCTTCACACTAGATGACAATGATTTTCTCATAGCATTAACGTGAACATAGCTGGCACTGAACCAAATCTGATTCAGTGACCTCTAATAGTTTTTATCCATACTTTAATAATTTTGACAAGTAACCCTTCTAATTTGTTGCTTTTGCTCGCTTCATGCCAACTCCCCAATTCCCATGCATTCTACTCCAGACAACGTGTACTTTGGGATTACTTCACTCTAGATGATAATGACTGATTCATAATTCATGGGATTTATGAGAATACATCTGGCACAGACCAATGAATGTCAAGAGAAAGAAAAATCAGCGGACTGTGAGGTGGAATTGAAAGTGACTTCCTGAATTTGTAAGAATCCAATTCATACACATCCTCTCACCACCTGTAAATCAGGGACTCCAGTCTTTCTACTTGTAGTTCCACTGTTCCACTTCAGAAAGCCCATCAGTTCTTTTTCAATGTAGTCCTTTGTAAAATTGTATGATACCCTGTGCCTGCCCTTCTAACTAGGGTTTTTACAGTCCATTTCATTGGAACATGGAGCTTTAAAAACAACAGAAACACTGTGTTCTTTTTACTTCAACTTTTTGATCATATCTCTGATCGATCATAATGTAAGACACTGATATACAAAACACCCACTTTACATTTCAATCTACTGTTAGCTTTTAATGCCGCCTTAACAATTTTCCAAGGGTAAATTGTGTGTATTTTGCAGTACCACCCCAGGAGTAAATTACAGGGATTACTAGACCAGATGAGAAATATAGTTAACCAAAGTTCAGTGGGGAATTACCAGGATCAAGTCGGATTCCATAAACCCTAAATCCCCAAAAGTCTATATTAAAAGGCTTCTCAGTTACAGCAACAATCCAATGCTGTCTGAATGGAACTTCTAATTCTAAGGCAGATGCCATTCAACCATTCATTCATAGACCTCAATATCATACTCCCTTCAATAGCATTCTGCTTCTACATTCTATAACACATTCTTCTGCTATACCAGACTCTAGACCTAGCAACCTAAAACCCATAAACAGACATAGCTGCCTAAAATCCATAAAATTGGAGAGTTGACAGAAAAATTGATTAATAAAGATAATAATATGTGTTTTAATAATGCTATCTGAGAAGAATCAAATCTTTCTGAATCAAATTTGACCCTTAAATGATTTCGATGCACTAGATCCCCTCCCCAGAGACCCACTTATAAATGAGAAATATACAGTAATCCATGCAATTGTTTTCATCCAAGAAATTGCTCTACTTAACCACCATTATATGTTCGAAATCAGATCCCTTTGGACCTAAGAACCATTCAGTCACCCATATAAGGCTGAGAAATCATGCTCACATCCATGGAATCAGACCTAATGAGATATCTAAAAGCAGTATTATGACCACTGCTGAGAAAAACAATGCAGAAGAAAGAATAGCTAACACTACAAATAACTAGAATTACATGGCATAGTAGTATAATACAGAGAATCTGCTTCAAACTTACTGTCTAACATAAGGCTACCCATTTAACAGCTCAAATCTAAGAAAGCATATCAATGACTACCCATTTAACAGCACAAATCTAAGAAGGCATATCAATGACTGTGTTAACAGGAATATGATCAGGGTTATTGGGTTCTTGTTCTTGTTGTTCCTCATGTTTGGGAAGGACGCTGCGCCTACAAACAGGGCAGATGGGGTGCTTGGACAGCCATGCATCTGCACAATCAAGATGGAAGCAGTGCTTGCAGGAGGGCATGAGCAAACATTTGTCTCCATCCTTAAACTGCTCCAAACACACAGTACACTCCAAATCCTCACTGCTACACAACTCATCACAATCCTTCTTCTCATCATCCCCATCCCCATTCTTGTGGGTATTGCTGCAGACTACTGTGGGGAGCTTCTGAATATCAGATTTAGACAGCCCATGCCCACCCTTACTGCTATTAGTGTTCCCATCATTTGTGCCCCTCTGACTGTTTTCGTGAAGAGAAGCATACCAGGCCAACAGCATATAAATGAGAACCAGCAGAGCCATTCCTCCACAGAGCAGGAGAATGGCCAGAAACACATTCCAGATACTTCTCTGAGCCAGGTTGTGTATGCTAAACGCCATGCTAATTCAAGAGGATACAGGAGAAGAATTGGGGTAAACCTCAATGGTTTTTTTTTTTCCCTTCTTCTGAGGATTTGCAATAGAAATTATTGCCCTATATATATCCTTAGGCATGGAGGGTTAAAGGAGTTGTTAGATTCAGGAGGCGAGGAAACCGAGGGTGCCAATTATGGGATTTGATCTGGGTGATAAATAGGAATGGAGGTGTCACAATTTGACCAATCTCGTGGGTGAGTTAATGTAGGTGAAAGCTTGTTGCGTGTGATATACTGCTCTGCATTGGGTTTGGGATTTTTTATATGGTTTTCCCCCATCTTTTTCCATTTTTTGGGGGGATGGCTGCTATCACGGAAATGATTTACAGGGCACCTATTAAAAGGTGTTTGTTATTGAATTGGCTCTAGTGTGAAAAGCCTGTGTTCTTCCAAGGGAGGGGAGGTCACAAGTTTAGTAGTGCACATTTGACTCTTTCAAGTGACGGTTGGGACAGCCATATATCTGAGAAAGTTTGAGTTGGAAAGATTGGTTTGATAGCTTGATAGTTGAGGGTTTGACATTGGAGAAGTAAGGTGTGATAAAATAACCCGAATTCAAGGAGAAGTTAACACAAATTGTTAGTCAATAATAGGACAGATTGCATAATCTGAGGGGATCTTTCAAATTTGGAAGCAATAAAGTTAATGAATGACGTTTCAATTTTGAAAGTAAACATCATTGATAAAATCCTATTGAGAAACTTGTGAAAGATATCAATTTTCAAGAGGGGAAGTTAGGGTGGACTTTTATCAAGGTTCTGGTTTAGTTTATATGTGTGTTTGTTGTTTGTCAATTATATGATTTTTTTAAAGAATTAATTTAGTTTTTATATTTATTATTCATTATGGGGTTTTGAATTTTTGGGTATGTGTAGTTTTTAAATTGTTTCAAATTGTAATATGGTAACAATTGTTAGTTTTGGAAATGTAAGATAATGGCTTTTCAAAGTATATTCGGAAGTTTGTTTTGAAAGTGTTTCATGAGATATCTTGTCTAAAATCTTAGTTGATATAATTTTGGCTTTTTTGGAATTTAATAATATTTATAAGATTCCTTCTTAAAACATGCTCAAAGAACAGGTCAACAAGATCTAGGTCTCTAATGGAGTCTACTTGGTTGTACTTCAAATATTTTGGAATTTGATAATATTTGTAAGATTCCTTCTTAAAACATGCTCAAAGAATAGTTCAACAAGGTCTAGGTCTCTAATAGAATCTACTTGGTTGTACTTCAAAAGTTCACTAAGGGGTTTTTCCTTTCTAGATTTGCAAAACCTAGTCACATAGAAGGCATCCTCAAGCATGGTCAATGGTACACATGTAATTTTGTGTTAGTATTCACACCTTAAACCCAAGATTTCATTGTTTTCAAAGGAAGGTCCCTAAGAGTGCTAGTTTGGGCAGGGTTGCTTGTACTTCCTTTGCCTTGTTGGCCTTTATTAGACCATATTCTGAATTCTTTACATCATGTCATTTCCATTGAGCTTAACAAGTTTTTCTCTACCCATCCATAAAAACATGTCTATGTTGAGGTTGATCTCTCTAAAGATTTAAAGAAGATCATGGATATTCCAATTGGATAAATGTGCCACAACCAAAGGGTGATTTACCTTGTTGAACACTTGTTATAGGTGTCAATCTTAAGGACAAGTTTAAGGATGTCCCTTTATAACTTTCAAAACCAATTTTGGGCTTAAGCCTGCAATGATGCTCCTTCAAAAAAAAAAGAGGGATGGTCAACAATTAGAAGCTCCAAAGACAATCAAAATAATGGGTGAAAATCCCAGCCCAATCATTTGGTCATTGGATATTCAAAACCCTTGGACAAAGGAAAGGAGATTAGCCCGACTTCTCAAGGGAAGCCTTTTAAGGAAGCTAGTAGCCCTAAGTTCATTCACACCCCTTTATGTATATAGTAGTCTTTATTCCCATTCTAAATAGTCTCTTAAGAGACTCCATAGGGTTGTGATCTCAATGTAATGTTTTTATTTCTTTCTAAATTATTCTCCTTGTCAGTGTGCATTTGTCAAATGTTGTCCTTTTAGATCATTCTTTCATTAAATTTTGGATTGAAAGGTGATTTCTTGTACCCAAAGCCAAAAATATAATTTTTTAAAACACCTCTTTGCTAAGTCATCAACCGACCCTGACACATGTTTGATGCACTACAAAATATCGACCCATGTCCCCCATCTTCAAACTAGTAGGATTAATTGGTCGAATGATACAATTAATCACACTTCTAGGTTTCACACCTATATGAGCACCAACTGGTTAGGTTTCATCATTGGGATTATGAATCTACCACCATTAAGCTTGAAACCTATCCATTTTATTTTTCTCTATAACTTAATGTTTCTAGACTTTGTTAATAAAAGTAGATTGTAGATACCTATTTTGCTAAGGAGCTCAAATCAAGGCTCAAAGTATATTTGGAAGTTGTTTTGAAAGTGTTTCATGACGTATCTTATAAAAAATCTTAGTTAATATAATTTTGTCTATTTTAAAATTTGATAATATTTATAAATGGCTTAATTTTTTTTATTGGTTATTTTGTCTTAGAGCATCCCCTCTTAAAACATGCTCAAATAATAGGTCAACAATGTTGGCTTGATGATGATGATATAGTTGTAATAGGTTGTTTGATGACTTTATTTGTGTTGTCATTGATGGCAACCATGTATTGTTTAGTCATCTAGGTCATCTAGACTAATCGGTATAGCCTAACCGGTAGTGGAATCAGTTAGACAACAAAACTGCTAAGTTGTTGTCAACCAGTAAATAGGAGCATAGCGATGATCAAGCAACTGGTATGGATGATTGGTGAAGAGTTAGACGTTGAGGTTTTATAGGAGTGTTGGAGACAGGAACATGCACCTATGTTCCAAACCGCATCAATAGATTTAGTGTATTGAGTGAGTTATGATGGATTTGCCAGTCACAGTCAGGAAGAACAAAGAACTGGTATAGCAAAGTTAGTTTGATCGATAACCGATAGACTTATTGTTATATTTCTAAGTTATGAATTATTTTTCCGACAAGAGAAAAGTATAATGAGCGGGAAAATATAAAAGGTGACTAGATTCAATGAATCTAGGGAATTATTCCAATGTTCTTAACCAACCTTAACAGAGTTCTTTATAAGGAGATGTAAGTTGTATGATTTCATGTATCAAGAGTGAGAATTTGATCGTGCGGTTGAAGGAGAACTTAGGTATTGATGTCTAGTTGGTGATAGAAGTTGAACATAAGCGAATCTAATCAGGCATAGAGGTGATAACTTCAGATCAATTGAGCTTGTTGTCTTCCTAATAGTTGCAGCAAGAAAATTCTCTAACAAGGTCGCTCCTAACAAGGTGCGATAGGCAAGTCCGAAGGTGAAATCCTCTAACCAGGTGACACATTAGCTTGTGTTTGTAAATCCCAGTAATATGGGTAGCTCCTAACAAGGCCGGGTCCTAACAAGCCTTATTGTATAGCTCTTAACCAAGCTAAAACACTCTTAATCGGGTGTGCCCCTAACAGGGTGGTTGTATGACCTTAACTAGTCAGATCTCTATACTGCAGTTAGAAGATCCTTGTGGGTACTAATTCCCACCGTGGTTTTTCCCAGTTGGATTTCCACATCAAAAATCATTGTGTTATGGTTTGCATGCTTTGTTGGATGTTTGCTTATGTGGTTATATTTCTTGCATGCTTATTGATTTTCAAGCTGGTGAAAGTTGTTATCAGATTTATTAAGTTTTTGCTTGCACTGATTCACCCCCCCCTCTCAGTGCCTTATAAGTTTATCAAACAAGGCCTAGGTCTCTCATGAGGTCTACTTGGTTGTAGTTCAAAAGATCACTAAGGGGTTTTTCCTTTTTAGATTTGCAAAACCTATCCACATAGAAGGCATCCTCAAGCATGGACCATGGTACACATGTAAAATTGTGTTAGTATTCACACCCTAAACCCCAAATTTTGTTTTCAAAGGAAGATCCCTAAGAGTCCTTGTTTGGGTTGGTTTTCTTGGACTTTCGTTGCCTCGTTGTCATTTTTTAGACCATATGCGACCTCTTTAGACCATGTCATTTGCATTAAGCCTAACATGTTTTTCTCTACCCATCCATAAAAATATGTTTACGTTGAGGTTGATATCTCTAAATATTTAAAGGAGACCATGGATATTCAATTGGATAAATGTGTCACACCCAAATGGTGATTTACTTCACTTGTTGTAGGTTTCAATTTCTAGGGACAAGTTTAAGGATGTCGCTTTATTACTTCCAAAACTAATTTTGGGCTTAAGCCTTCAATGGTGCTTCTACTTCTGAAAAAGATGAAGGATGGTTAACAATTAGAAGCTTCAAGGAAAATCAAAATAATGGGTGAAAATCCTAGCCCATAGATCTAATCATTATCTTCAAAACCCTTGGCCAAAGCGGAGAAAATTAGCTCATCTTCTCAAGGAAATAGTTTTTAAGGAGGTTGGTAGGCCTAAGTTCTTTCACACCCCTTTATGTATAGAGTAGCATCCATTCCTATTCTAAATAGTTTTTAAGAGACTTGATAGGGTCATGATATCAATGTAATGTTTTTCTCTCTTTCTAAGTGATTTTCCTTGTCAATGTGCCCTTGTCAAATGTTGTCCTTTTAGATAATTTTTCTATTTTAAATTTCATTTTGAATGGCAATTTCTTTTACTTAAAGTCAAAAATATAATTTTTTAAAACACCTCTTTGCTAAGTCATCAACCTACCATAGCACATGTTTGATGCACATGCAAAATCTCAACCTATGTCCCCATCTTCAAACTAGTAAGATTAATTGGTGGAATGATGCAATTAATCACACACCTATATGAGCACCAACTAGTTAGGTTTCATCATTGGGATTATGAATCAACCACCATTAAGATTGAAACCTATCCATATTATTTTTCTCTATAACTTCATGTTTCTAGATTGTTAATAAAAATAGATTGTAGACAACTATTCTTTAAGATTGCATATGTTGGCCCAAATTTGGTGATAATTTTTTGAGGATTTTTTCTTTAAGAGCCCACTATTCTTTTAGGTAGTCAAACACCAAAGAAGGTCCTTATTTTGTGAAGGAACTTATTGCCATTACTTAAGATTTTTTTATGTTATTTTTAAATCTCAAGATCCATCCTTGGAGCAATGTAATGTTCTTTAACAATGTATTGAAGTAGTCCCTTGTAGGGTGTCACCTTCAAATAGAGTCTTGTGTGAAAAAACACTCACTCAAAAAGACTTTTGTGAGGTTATTTTTCAAAGACTAATGATAAAGCCCTTGATTGTGATGGATGTTAATATGATATATACAAAGCCCTCTGGGATATGGTTGGTAATTATCTTTATAGAATTTATCTAGAAGATGGTAATTAAGAATATTTAGGAAAAACTATCAACAAAGCTATATTAAATTTATACCTAAGAGTGGGGATTTGGATGATATCTACAATTGGTAACCAATCACCTTGCTCAGTGTCTCCTACAAGATCTTTGTGAAGGATCTTTCTCTCAAGATATGTCATATCCCTCCTTCCCTCTGTTCATCTAAGAAAATTGAGCATTTTAAGTCTAGATATAGTCATGATAATATCATTGATGTTAGAGAAAGAATGTAGTGGGATAGATATTCTCAATGGTGAGATATAGTTTTCAAAATTAATTGTGTCAAAGTTTATGATTGTTAAAATAGCCCTTCATTCTTTGCATGCTCTAGTCCTTAGGTTTAGGTCCCAAATTCTTAAGATTTGTTGAAATGCTTTCCAAATGATTTTTCTCTTGTCACTATTAATGGCCATCAATCCTTCTCATTTGGAATTCTTTCCTTCATATGGCAAGGATGTACTTGTACTTGTACTTTATATATTTTGGCTACTAAAGGATTTGGACATTTGTTGGCTCCTGTTATGTTACAAAAATATAATCAAAGGTATTACTCTTCCCTATTCTTCTACCAATTGGTTGTTGATCATTTCGTTGATGACTTGTTTCTCACTCTTATAGAGGCTAAAAGTAATCTCAATTAGGTTGTTAAATGTTTGAATACTTTTTTCCTAGCTTTTAGTTCAAGTATTCAATAGCCAAAACATATTAAATATAATATTCCTTGCCTAAATTGATATGGCTTAACTCTTTTGGATGGAAGTGGATTGATCATGGAGAAGTATTTAAGTTTTAGGTATTCCTTTTTCTTCAAGACTTCTTCTCCACTTCATGGAAAGCTATCATCAACTAGGTGGATTTTTTTTCCTATGATTTTACTAAGACCCTCTCTTTCTCTCTCTTGTAGGAAAATTATAGGTTTTTTTAAAGTTCATGCAACTACATGTATTTACTACTCCTCATGTTGATTACCTTATAAATAATCCTACCAAACGCTTGTAAAAAATACCAAAAGCTTGAAAAAATCATTAGATATTTTTTACAAGCTTCTTTAGACCAAGGTAAATACTAAAATTAAGTATTATTGGAATTCTCTTTCCTCCATCATGACTCCAGAGGGATTTCTGTCATATATACGTAAAAATAAGTATAGTTATATGTGTCAAAACGATAATATGACCTCTTGAGGATGATGAATCTTGGAAAATTCTTCTTTATCATCATATTTCTTGTTTACAAAAAGTGAGACCAATTCCACATTGTGCCCATGGGTGTAAAGTCTAGAAAAATGTTAGCCTTTGTATTGTCATAATCAAGTAGGATACTATTCAAATCTAATTTACCTTTATCATCAAAAGCATATGTAAATCTTGACATGCTATTAAGCCATGGTCTGTTTGGATGGAAATGGCTTTAAGATCGGTTTGTCCATCAAATGATAGTCTCTTTAGTGGTCTCCTATAATAGATTTGTAGGACATACCTCTAACTAAATTTCCTTGGGTAAACATATTGAAAATTATTTAATAGAGGCATCAAGACACTCTCATATCTTTTTTTCAAGAACCACTAGAAATACTATTGTTTGGCGTTAAGCTAAAATAAAATGTAGACCCACTTACTAATATTTTAAGTCTTTTTAGACTAATTTTGATTCTATTCCTATAAGCTACCAAAATTTGAAAAGATTAGAAATTATATCCTAATGTAACATTTCATAATTATTAGTGCCACAAAGAATAAAATTGGATTTCACCTTATTTTCCTATGGTACAAAATATTAATGCCATATAGGCTCTCCACTAATTAGCTAAGACATGATGGTACAAATTTTAGATTGTTTGAATGACTATTATTGAGCTAAAGCTTGCTCATTTCTATTGGTGTGTTTTATATTAGGGTCAAGTCCTATTTGGTTGTAGATTGATTCACTTAGGATCCTCTAAGTCATGTCACTCTTTCGTGGGCATTTGAAAATTCTCAACCATCTCTAATTATTTTATTGAGAGCTCTATCTACATGGAATTAGGTCCATTATTTCTTCAAGCCTTTTAGACTCAATCCCTTCTCGTTGCATAAGACCCTCCTAGGAGATTGATCCAAAATCCCTACTAAATTCACCTACAGATATAAAAAATTTAAAGGTAAAAATCCTATTTAGCATTTGGAAAGATAAGAATTCTACCATTTTTTATAAATGTATAATTGACACCAATCTCTCCATTTACTCTAAAGCTATGATATGTTCTAATGTGTTCATGCATATATAATTGCAAGATGATAAAGCTTAATTGAAGTGGCCCACCTTCAAGTTCTTCTTAATGGTTGGTGGAATGCAACTTGCATAAATGTTAGTATCAAAAAAATTCCTTCCTCCTACCAAGAAGTTCCAAGCCCCACTAAGGGAATCATATCAAAAGTTAGAATGCATGTGCGCATTGTTGTCACAAAAGTTTGCACCCTTGCTTGAGCTCTTAACTCAAACAACCTTGTGAAACATGGAAACAACCTCCAAGTGTGGGACCTTGCATTATGAGGTTGAATCTCCAAAGAAGGCCAACTTCCTCTTTGATCAGGGTGCAACGTTGAACCAACCCAATAGTTAAAGCCTACTTCTTTACCTATTCTAATGACTTGCAAAGGAAATGGGGAGAAGGGATGTAGAAAATAAAAGGGGTGATGCACCAAGATTGGAATTTGTCTTCCCCTACCTATGACTACACAAGACACCAATCAAAATCACCTAAACATACACACATTTCTATTCTAATCGACCCCCAATTGTACATGCAAAGGTTAAAACCCAACAAGATGATGAAAGGAATGAGAGAGATTCACAAACAACAATCACACAATATGGAAACATAGAAAAATGCATTCAAATACAAAGGCAAGATAGTTTCACAAGGTGTTTGAATTAGAAAAGAGGTAAAACAAATGATTTTATTAATCTAAAGGCAAGGTAATATTACAGATACAAAAAATATATGAATTCTATATGAGAACAAGGGGAAGAACTCCTAGATATGTTGCAAATTTTTCCTTTACAACTTAGGCATAACTCTGAATGAGCTTTGAGTTCAAAACACAAACCTAACTAGGATTAGGTTGTAGGATGATAGACAATCGAATGAATTAAATTGGAGATTTGATATTGTGTGCATCCTTGATATCTAGAAGCCAGAAGGATTGAGGGGATATCTCTTCAGTTGTTGGACCTGTGCAAAATTCCCCATTTCTAGGGTGGCTCTGTCATTGTTATGAAGCTTGAATGTCCTCTTATGAGACATAAAGTAGTATGCAACCAATAAATGGGTATGGGAGCCATGGAATGTGTCTTGCAGAGCTGAGGAGGTGTAATGGAATCATTTTGGGTTGATAGATCTGATTTGAAACGATTGGGTCATTGGGAAATTAAAGTTTGACCCCCTGTTGGCAGCTACCCACCATGACCGTTGAATTTTAAATTGAGCCTTCATGAGTTTGAATATCTACCGTTGATCCCCTCCTTCACACATAAATGAATGGCTGAGATGTCCCTGGCATCCTTCATAATGATCTTTTAAGTCACGGTCCTCGATCAAGATCCTTCATCGCAAACGACTGACTTGAGTTATATGCAAGATTCGCATCGCACCCCCTTAGATTTGGGCCCACCCTAAACACATGTCACCCCCATGGAATATCCAGGGGTGACTAGAGTCTAGGACCTAACATCTATGGCTCCCCGAGGTCCCGCTCCAATGAGAACACGTTGTCGTGTTACTTGTTTCCAACGAGCCCATCTTGATTGTATCGTCCGCATGTACTCGGGTGCTCGATGGCTCTGACATGCTAAAGGGCCATAGGGCTTCGCAAATAGTTAATGTGAAAAACATACTTCATAAGCTCCCCTCCTGATCGGGCTCACCATTCCACGTAGGAAACACATCGGATGCCATTTCGGGTCTTCGAACAGTGCACCCTACATCCTTGCGACTGTAAATTTGAGGACGTCGACACACCCGTGGGGGTGCGGGGTAAGTGAGAACGCAAGCAATCAATGGGGTCGGTGAAAGGATGATAAAGTGGCCTTCGATCGGTAAGCTTAAGTGGAAATGACCAGCGGTAGTAAGTAAACACAAAATTAGAATCGTAGGACAAGAAATGGCTAATGCATGAAGATGTAGGGCTAAGGGTTTAAGCATGGTTGATGTACCAGATTAGATTGTGAAGGATGAGCATTAGGGGGATGTTAGCTTATTAAATATGAGACCAGATGCCTATGCATCCATTGGGCATTGAGTCATGACTACAACAATTAAGAAACTTCATCAAAACTTTTGCAATCTAGAATCAAAATATCAAAATCTTGCTATTTCGAAGAAGGAGACAACTTGCACCTGTGTACTTCTTAGAAAACTAGAAAAACTAAATATTATTTACAAGATCTTAAAACCTCCTTTAGAAGCAAGGCTTACGATAAATCCCATTGAATTGAATGGGAAGCACTTCACCATTAGGCCTGGATAACTTAAATGAATTGGCAACATGGTAGATAAACATACAGTTCAAGTAAATAGGAGCACCTAGACCATGGGATTGAAGACCTTGGTTCCTATGGAATTAAAGTTATGTGTGCAGGTTACAATGGATCAGAAATTATGACATGGATTTCTAAGAATGATTATGCAACAAAAGGAGGGGTTGCATTAGGAACCAAGGTCTTTTCTTTTAGGGTTGAGGGTAGCAAGAAAAATCATCAACATACCGATGGTAGTAAGTAAATAAAAAAATAGATTTGTAGGCCAAGAAACGACTAATGCATGAAGATGTAGGGCTAAGGATTTAAGTATGGTTGATGTCCCAGATTAGATTGTGAAGGATGAGCATTATGATGACATGAAAATGCCAACATTTTTGGTGACTCAAAGGGGATGTTAGCTTGCTAAACATGAGACCAGATGCCTCTGCATCCATTGGGTGTTGAGTCAAGACTACAACAACTGGGAAACCTCATCAAAACTTCTGCAACCTAGAATAAAAATATCAAAATATTGCTATTTCCAGGAAGGAGACAACCTACATTCGTGCACTTCTTAGAAAACTAGAAAAACTAGCTATTATTTACAAGATCTTAAAACCTTCTTTAGAAGAAAGGCTTAAGATAAATCACATTGACTTGAATGGGAAGCACTTCACCATTAGGCTTGGATAACAAATGAATTGGCCTCCTTGCAACTAGTGATTACATACGAACCACTCCAGATGGCATCAAATTTGGAGTGTCTAC
Organism: Cryptomeria japonica; assembly: GCF_030272615.1. NCBI lineage: Eukaryota > Viridiplantae > Streptophyta > Pinopsida > Cupressales > Cupressaceae > Cryptomeria > Cryptomeria japonica. The sequence goes on from NC_081407.1 coordinate 689,799,045, forward strand.
CTGGTTTAGCTCTATTTGCGTCCCATTTGAGAACTAGGTCTCCCTCCTTGAAGACCTTATTTGTGGTTTTTTTTCAAAACTCTTTTAGACTTGTTGCTGATGTGTCTCAAGCATACGCATAGCTTGATTTCTGACTTCTTCAAGCTCAATTAATTCAACTAGTCTAACTTTCATAACATCATTTCCCATTAGCTCTAGCTGATGTGCTAATTCAAGAGAGGGAAAATCAAGGGATAGCGGGAGTTTGGATTCTCTCCCATATACCATCATGAAAGGTGAATTGCCAAGTTGTCTCTTGGGTGTGATTCTATCAACCCATAAGGATGTCTTCAACCTGCTATGCCAAGACCTATGATTATCCTCAATTGTCCTTTTGTTTATCTTAATGAGCTTCTTGTTTGAGGACTCAGTTAAGCCATTATCTTGATAATATTAATTTGATGATGTTTTCAAGTATATACCATGCTTAACTGCCCATGAACTGATTTGAGCTCCCCAAAATACCTTGGCATTATTTGATATGTTGGTAGGAGTGCCAAATCTTGTTACAATTACATCAAGGAATTCCAACACTGAAGTCTCTATGACATCCTTTAATGCAACTGCTTCTTGTTGGGAAAATGGTGTCTCAACCTTGCATTTACATGAGGTTACTATTTATAGTAATTTTTCATTTGAGCACAAAATGGTGCAAAATTCTCCCCGAAGCTTCTGGTTGGCTAGATGAGCATTCCGATAAAGTTTCGTCACAAGATCACAACTAGTTTTGAGGATATTAAAGTTTTCATTTTGGAGGGGTACAATGAAAGGTTTAAACTTAATTTTGAGGAATTTAGACCCTTAGAAATGCCCTGAAAAGTGGGCATAAATAATGAAGCGGTTTATGAGGTGATAGAGCACTTTGCAAGCTTTTTGGTGCTTCAAACGGTTCGTCAATCGGACGCACGGTTCGTCAATTGGACACACGGTTCACAAATTATGGCCTTTGGAGGTTTGTACTCTTGAAATAGGAAATATAAAATTTATCAGACATATAAATGAGTGTAAAGGGGAAAATTTGACCTTAGCAATTTGCAACATAGAAAGGAGAAATCACTAAGTCAATTTTCACTTGAAACCTTTACATTCAAAAGAGGGAACAAATCCACTAGATCTAAATCCTAAATGAGATAAGGACTGAATACTATCTGGATTGAATTGATTTGATTATCCTATTTTGTAAATTGAATTGTAAGATGCTGAGATTTGAAGGAAAATAAGCGAAAACGGTGAGCTACAGGTTTGGGATTCAGTCATGCACTTGAATCTGAGAAATATGAGATGATTTGGAGCTGCTCTGCAAAATCAGGCAAAAGTTGCAAGGACTGTGTGTCCGGACCAAGTCGCCCCCAACTTGGTCCTTTGAACTTTCCGCACATTGAAAAGGGTTTTTTCATCTCTACAAATAAAGCTTAATTCCAAGAGTACAGTTACACACATGCTTCCTACACACATAAAGAAGAAGAAAGGGGTTGGGAATAGGGGCTTGCCTTTGGTCAAGCCCCGGTTTGGAATCAACCTTGAATGAAATGTTGCAAATACTGAAGTAAATAATGGAAGGGTATACCTTAGATCTGCAATGATTGATAATGATGCTCTGGTTCTTGAATGTAATAACATATGTTGTATGAAATGGCATGCACATGGCAAAACCCTAACACACACATGCTTGCAAATGAATGATGAAATGTTGCCCCAATGGATAGATGAAGAATATGCAGCCTTGAAGAGTGCTCGATGAAGAATGCTTGAATGCTTGAATGTTGTCTCCTTGCCTTATGATCATCTCCACCTTGTTTCCTTATGCCTGTATATCCAAATGAGAGGGGAAAACCTCGTTATGTACTTGCATGTCGTCAATAATATTTATTTTTCAACATAGGCCGACATGGGGGGAATTTTCCCACTCAAATTTGAGATAGGGCCAAGGATCCAAATTAGAGCCCAATTGAGGAGGACCATGGCATGGCACCATGGTCCTAGTGAGGACTAGGGTACCACACCTTGGTCCTACCCCAATTTAGGGCAAGGGCAAGGGGTCCTAGCAAGGTAAAGTGTGATATTATGATGTTTGGTGCATGGAAGAGACATAACTAGGTCCCGATCAAGCATGAAGATGAAAACACTAAGGTGAGGGCCTTGAATGTGGTCAAAATTGCAAGGGGTACTATTTTAGGACGCTGCATTTAGCCTCCACTTTAGTGAGAGTATGAGCTTATGCAAATACTCACGGTAAAGGAGAAGAAAGAGAGATGGGGAAGAGAAGGGATGCAGAGCAAAATCACAAGGAGTATAAGATATCACTAACTTTGAGGAAGCAAGCCCCCAATCTTAGGATCTTAACTCACTCAAACATATTCAAGGACACACAAAAAGACATACAACAAAAGTTAAGAAAAAAAACAAGACCTCAAGTCAACTAGTTGAAGAGACCTCAATATCAAAATGTCTCAACAACTAATATCCTTCTTGACAAATGCCATCTCATGCACATAAGCGATTACATAAAATAGAAAAGAAAGCATCATCCATGAACTTATCAATAGCAAAACTATGAGTTCATGAGAGGAAGAAGATAGAACATGAATACATGCTAGATGTGTTTATCCAGGTGATCCATGAGAAGAATGATGAGATATGACATAGAATACTTTCCCCTAGATGTTTTTATCTAGGTGATCCATGGTAAGAAAGGACATGGACAACTCGCCTCTAGATGTTTTTTTCTAGGTGATCCATGTGGGGAGGAAAGTAAGAATAGTCTAGTTGTTTTTAGCTAATTCTACCCATCCTCATGTGTGTGTGCAAGTGATTTCTGGTTTCAAGTGTATAGCACCCCGTGTAAGAGTCTTTGCTCTATTTTTGTGTATAGCACAATCGGTAAGTGATCCTTAATAAAGACCCTACTTCACAAAGTGAAAGTGAGAAAAGGCTATTATTGCCCCCCAAGCATGGAGACAAGAATAAAAATACTATTATGTTGCTACCAAAGTATGATTGCAATTGAAATTGTACCATCATGAATGAAAATGATCCCCCAATAAGCAAGCTACCAATGTCACATATTGAGGAGCAACATAATAGGATCTTAAATGTTACGTAAAAGGAAAAATATGAGACTCCAACTCATTGCCATCTAGTATTTGAACGGTACCAGTTACAATAAGTTGTTGAATTTTATCCGCTAAATCTTGACATTCATTAGTGGCATGGCCATGGATTTGATGATACTTGCAAAAAGAAGAATCATGTTTATTTTTTTTGCGATTCTTTCTTTGATTTCTTAAAGGGAGAATAATCAAGTTGACTTTAAGAAGCTCACACAACATACTCTCTTGTTGTGATGAGAAGTTGTAAGAAGAAATAGATGTATTAAATAATTGAGGAGGGGATGTCGACAAAGGAGGAATTTGGAAACCTAGATCCTCTTAGGAAAAGTGTGTTGTATATTTCTCATGACCATCAAAACTTTGTTGCACACATCCTAAACAATATCCATTATGTTCATGCATAGATGTTGAAATATCTAGGGGATAGGGTTCATTCCTAGTTTTAAAGTCTAAGGAGCCCCATCATCAGCAAGATATGTGTTGGAAGAAGAGGTGGAAAGTGATTTAGAAGAACTTTGGATAAATGAAACACAAGTCTCCTTCAAGGCTTCCTCCTTAGATTGAGGGATTTTATACCCATTGATGGAAGGCATAAAGTATAATGTACCCCAATTCTTTGCTAAGGAAACATCATTGATATAAGATTGTGTTATTGAAGGAATCATAGTATTAAAGGGAGAGAGGCATCCTACTTCATCATGAATAACATCATAAAGATTGGGATCAGCCATAATTGTGTGAAGCTCATTGTTATATATGAATTTTATTATGCGATGAAGAGTAGAAGGGACTGCTTTCATAGCATGAATCCATAGTCTACCTAGAAGAAGGTTATAATTAAGATGGTTGGGCATGAGATGAATAGGAGTAGGTAAAGTCACAGGTCCTACTCTGATAGGTAATATGACTATAAAAATTTCTCTCTAGGAACATTATCAAAGCCATGAACACAAAGAGGATTGGGTTGAATAGAAGAATGATACCAATTTATCTTGTCTAATAAGACAACACGACAAATGTTAAGTGTTGACCGATTATTAATTAAGGTACCTTTTATGTTTTGATTATAGATGTGAGGATTAATCATAAGGGGATCATCTATATTTCTAACCTCTATAGAAGGAAATTCATCTTGTGAGAATGTGATGTCATTTGGTTTAGAAGAAGGATGAGTAACCACTTTATGAAAGGCTTCTTGGATCAATCTATGGTATGAAGGGGAAGTTTGAATCAAGTCCCAAAGGGAGATCTTTGCTAAGATACCATGGAGTTTCTCAACAAGGTCCTTATCAATGTCTTTCTTAGGGTGAGAGGGGGAAGAAAGAGAAGTGAGAATAATATTAGGATCTTTATTTTTGACACAAGCATTGAATGTTTGATGTATTTTGGACCCATATTTTTGTTCTAGTTGTCTTTCCATAACATTTCTTTCACATATGTATTTTGTAACTTTTATAATATTGGGAGGTTCCTTGGCTTTAGGCTTCTCATAACTAGAAACATTAATGGTATTAACTTTATTTATCTCTTTTTTCTCTAATGATACATCTCTAGAAGGGAGAGAATTAAGGAAATTGCTAATGATTTCATCCTCTTGCGCTAAATTATCCTAATGGGGGAGGTACATTTTAGGATAAACATCATTCTTGAAAGATTAATCTTTAGGAGGGAGATATTTGAAAGAAATGCTCATAACCTTTTCTTGCACCAATGTGGCCTCATTGGAAGGACCAAATTTGGGAGAGGGTAAACCAATGTCCATCAACACTTCTTCTCTAGGAAAGGTACGATGTATGGAAGGTAAGGTTACATTAAGAAGGTGTTTATGATATAATCCTCTTGCTCTAAGATATTCTTATGGGAGAGGCACTCTTTAGAAGAAATATCAACATCAATTTTCAAAACTTCATCCTTAAGAGGAAGAGTTGTAAAAGGAGTGTTAATAATCTTTTCTTTCACCAAAGTATCCTCATCAACAAGAGAAGATTTAGGAGAGGAATTATCATGGTTCAGTAGGGTATCATCTCTAAAAGGTAAAGCTTGATAAAGAGGATTGTCAACCACATCAACTTCTTTCATCACAAAAGCTTCTTCATAAATAGGATTAATAGGAGGTAAAGGTTCATAAAGCGGATTGTCATGCATGACAATATCCTTGTGAATTTTTGGAGATTTAGAGGATGATGTAGAGGGAAGAATCACATCATCAAGAGTTTCATCCATCATATCAAGGTCATCACTACTAAATGGCTTACGCATGATGTTGATTAACCTTTGGCAAAAGGATGGTTTAGAAGGCTTAGGCTAAAGGAAACCATTAAGGGCCTCCTAAAGTTCCTCTCTACTATATACTTCTTCAAAAGGATAATCATTATAAGTAAATGGATTGTCAAAGGCGCGATAATCTTGCAAAGAGTAATTTGAAATTTTGAAAAGAAATGCTAACTATTGCAATGAAATGAACTAAAGCATGCAAACATACAAAATGCATAAAACAAGTTTGTTTGTTTTTTTGAAAAATATGAGATGAAATTTGAAATTGAAATTTGGAACTTGCAAAATAATTGAATAATGCAAAATTTTAGAAAAATGATTATTCAATTGAATAAAAAAATTGATTGAAAGAATAATGAGCGATAATGTAACCTCCTAGGAAATTTAAAATTAAAATTAGGATTATGAAAAAATGACCCCTTCATTTAAAATTAAAATTATCCAAAAGAGATTGAATTTTAAAACTAGGGTCTTGTGAAAATAGCCTCTTAATTTTAAAATTTTAAAATTGAAATGTTAGAATTTGGGAAATGAAATAATCAATTTAAATTTTTGTTGGATTTTGCCAAGATCAAGGGCACAATGAAAAGCATATAAGAGACAATAGAATGACAAGAACAAACTGTATTCTCATCAATATAAAAATGATCAACTGGATTTTTTAATACAAGGAATAGAGGCCTGCTTATATAGGCAAGGCCATATGGATGTATGAGCACACAAATATGACAAGTGGCTCAATGAGAAACAAGGGTAGGTAGGAAATAGGTGTGGGTAGGTAGGAGAAATAATATAATATTCCACATGAGGTGGATCACCCACCGAAGGTGGAATTATCACTCCACAATAAGTGGATATGATAGTGTAATAACAAGATCAACACCATAAGAGGTGGAATTTCTCCTACACACACTATCCCAATGAGGCACAAACACCCAAGTGTCTCATATCCAAACTACTATGAGATGCATTATCCTAAGTAAACTTAAGTAAGTGTAATAATATCCATGATGAATAATTATTTACACCAAAACCCCCCCTTAAGTGCAACTTAGGGGAATGTACTTAAGTCTATAATGCAACTAAGCAATGCAAGATGGGTCCCGGCTACGAGGCCATGATAGGTACCCATGTACAACATGCAAATGCAAGCAAAACAATGCAATCTCTCACAAATGGAGAAAGGGAGAAAACCCAGTAGGAAAAAACTCTCCCCCAAAAGAGAGATGAATGTACAAAAGAATCTCAAGGAAGAAGGACAAAACCTCAAAGAGGAAAAAGTCCCCCCCATAAGAGAGGAAGGAGAAGTCAGCTGACCCCCCCTAATGACACATCCCGCACCCCCAAGAGAGCTCGCAACTGCTGGAACTTACTCTCGGTGAAAGGTTTGGTGAATATGTCAGCAACCTGCTCTGCTGTAGGACAATACTGCAAATCAATGACTTGCTCCTGGATGAGCTCTCAGATATAGTGCATATGAATCTCGATGTGTTTGGTCCGCTGGTGCTGGACCGGGTTCTTCGAGATGGCAATGGCACTCTGATTGTCACAATGTAGGACTGTCGGCCGTGGAGTAGTGAATCCAAACTCTGTGAGAATCTGCTGGAGCCAAATGGTCTCAGTCGCTGCGTTAACAGCGCCTCGATACTCAGCCTCAGTCGAAGAGAGAGCAATAGCATGTTGCTTCTTGCTCTGCCAACAAATGGGGCCCGAACCAAGGTGAAAACTGTAACCAAAAGTAGACTTACGATCAACTAGATCGCCAGCCCAATCGGAGTTTGTGTAACCAACCAAGCGAAGTCCTGTGCCTGTAGCATAGTGAATCCCATAGTGATGTGTACCCTGGATGTAATGTAGAATGCGTTTGGCAGCTTTCCAATGAAGCTCATGTGGTTCTTGCATGAAGCGGGAAACCATGCCAACTGCAAATGAAATATCAGGGCGTGTATGAGTCAAGTAGATGAGACTACCCACAAGCTGACGATACAAAGTGGCATCAACTAGTGGAGAAGAACACTGAGCCTCAAGCTTGACTCCTGAAAGAAAGGGAGTCGGGGCAGGCTTACAATCAGCCATATGAAAGCGTGCAAGTAGATCAAGAGCATACTTGGGCTGCGATAGAGTAATCCCGGAAGGTGACTGTGAAATCTCTATCCCGAGAAAGTAGTGCAAAAAACCCAAGTCAGTCATAGAAAATCTGTCATGCAAAGCAGATTTGACCCTGCTAATGATGGATGAAGTACTCCCTGTAATGATCAAGTCATCAACATAGAGCACAAGTATCAAGTGAGAGTCATCCTGTCGCAAAATGTAGACATTCGGATCGGAATGACACCTGGTGAAACCTGCAGAGAGAAGAAAGGAATCCATCTTGGCATACCAAGCCCTGGGGGCCTGCTTAAGGCCATAGATAGATTTCCTTAGTCGGCAAACCAAGGAAGTATCCTGGATGAAACCCTGTGGCTGCTCCATATAAATCTCCCCATCAAGATCACCATGAAGAAAGGCACTCTTCACATCCATCTGATGTACAACCCAACCATGAGCTGCAGCTATAGCAAGTGTCAAACGAATGGAGTTCATCTTAGCTACGGGTGCAAAGGTCTCAGTATAGTCAACACCTGCAACCTGCGAGAAACCTTTGGCAACAAGCCGAGCCTTATACTTATCCACACTACCATCCACTGCAAACTTGGTCCGATAGATCCACTTACATCTAACCATCTTTCTCCCATTAGGGAGATGGACTAGATCCCATGTGTTGTTCCTCATCAAGGAACTATACTCTTCCTCCATAGCTTGGTCCCACTCAGGAACCCCTGATGCTTCCCTAAATGTCTGTGGATCGGAAGCGGTAGCAATAAATGCATGTGGAAGATCCTGATGTTGTGATCGAGTTCTCTGTGTATCCGAAGGATCCCCAACAAGAGAACCCGCGGACTCAAGTGTCTGTCGAGCCCAACGAGGTCTAGGTGGAGGTGGAGAACGAGGCACCTCAACTGCAAGTGGACCCTGCGGAGGTGTAACCCTGCGAGTCGGAGTTGAGGGAGTCTCATCATCAGAATCACTAACATCACTATCCACAATGGAGGAAGGTGGAGGAGGTAGAGAGGCTAAGCTAGGAGAGCTTTCCTCAAAGTGAACACTCCTTTCAATGAATACCTCATGTGTCTCTGGATCCATCAATCTGTATGCCTTAACACCCTCAGGATATCCAACAAATATGCAAGGCCGACTCTGTGGTTCCAATGCCTTGCATTTCTGTGGAGGTATGCGAGCCCATGCTGGACACCCAAAGACTCTGAAATGTCTCACAATCGGTTTCCTACCAGCCCAAGCTTCAAAAGGAGTAATACCTTGTAAAGCTTTGTGAGGAACCTGATTCTAGATGTGTGTGGCACAACTGATAGCCTCTGCCCAAAAGGCGGGATCAAGAGAACGTGCATGAATCATATAGCTAGCCATTTCTTTGAGAGTTCGATTCTTGCGTTCTGCAACCCCGTTCTGCTGTGGAGTGTATGCAACAGAATGCTGAAGATCAATCCCCTCAAATGTACAAAAATCCTCAAGTCTCTTGTTCACATATTCCCTGCCATTGTCTGTACGAAGAATCTTGACCACTTTCCCTGATTGCTTCTCCACACAAGTCTTGAAGTCCTGAAATCTGTCAAATACTTCACTCTTATGAATGAGAAAGTAGACCCAAGTGAAGCGGGAGTAGTCATCAATGAAGGTAAGAACATAGCGGGCCTTACTAAATGAAGGTGCTGGAAATGGACCTGCTACATCACTGTGAACAAGTTGAAGAACTTCCAAAGCTGTCCAAGTTTTCTCTTTATCAAATTTCTCTTCGGGATGCTTGCCCATGGAACAACCTGAACATACACCCTCTGAAAAGCTGATTCGAGGAAGACCTGTGACCATGTCTTTAGTGCTAAGCTGCTGAAGATAGCGGCAGTTGAGGTGACCAAACCGCTCATGCCATAGCTTACTTTCTGAATTTGAATGAGTAAGCAAGGCCCTAGAAGGTGAACTTGGCACAAAGTGGGAAAATGAATAAAGCCGTGAGTTGTCATTGACTTGTCCCACTGCTACCAAGGCATCATCATCAAGTTCCTTTACCACAACTGAATCTGGTGTAAACTCAACCTTTTTCCCATTCCCATAGTGAGTGATTTGGTAGATGGAGAGAAGGTTGGTAGACAAGTTAGGAACATAGAGAACATTCTCAAATGTTCCATCATCCATGTCAACTGAACCTTTCCCTTCAACCTCTACTTGTGTATCATCACCTATGTAAATGTGAGGTACCTTAGATGACTCTAATGAAGAAAACTGCTCCTTTGTAGAACCCATGTGATATGAGGCACCCAAGTCAAGTATCCATTGCTGTGAAGAACCTGTTGTAGCCACAAATGCTTGCCCTTTTCCCTTAGACTGTGAGGAAGAAGAAGAAGATGAATCCTTCTTTGTGTAGGCTGATGGCAAGTTGATGTTGTTTTTCTTGAGAAGATTGGTTAACTCATCAACTTGCTTTGCGTGGCATCGATGCTCATCATGACCATACTTTTTGCAATATGCACAAGTTGGTTTATCCTTCTTAGGTGGTGTCCCCTTCTTGGAAGAGGATTGAAGATTGCCTTGTGATGGAGAGGATGATTGTCCCTTTTCCTGTTGTGGTTGAGACTTAGATTGCTTCTTCTTCTTGTTGGAATTTTTGCCTTGACTTCCTTGATTTCCTTGATTTCCTTGATTTTCTACCAAAGCCTTGGACTTTGAAGACTTGAGAAACCCCATGTTCAACAACTTAGATTGTTCCAATATCAACATTTCTGTGAAAGCATCAAAAGAAGGCATAACATAGGAACTCCCCACTGTCAAACGATGAGTTTGGAAGCTAGATACAAATGCTGCATATTCTGGTGCAAGCTTGTCCAACAAGTTGAATATCAATTGAGCATCCTTTTTGTCAATTCCACAATCCTTTAGCTTTGCTCTTAGCTCATTTGCTTTGGTTACATAATCTTGGATTGTATCAAAATTCTTGGGATCTAAGTTGGTGAGCTCATTATCAATCTGATAGCCTCTAATTTCATCAACTTGTCCATACAATTTCTGAAACATATCCCAAGCCTCTTTAATTGTTTTACACTTCTCAATGTGGAAAATGAGGTCATCTGATACATACTTGCGTAAGGTTCCAAGATCCATGCAATTCTTAGTGAGCCATTCTAATTGAGCATTTGGATCAGCCTTAGGATCAGGTGGTGCTGTTATTGTTCCATCTATGTAGTGTGTGAGACCCTTTTCCATTAGTTTACTCCATACTTTAATTTTCCATGATGCATAATTATGTGGAGTTAATGGTGGAAACTTATTAGGACTCATTGCAACAAGAATGGAAGGAGCACAAAAGAGGCACAATCACACAAGACACCCCCCCAAATTCACTCAATCAAAGAACCCCCCCCAAATGTGATGATTTTGGCACTTTATAAGTAGTGCGTATACATGGGCCACTTGCAAAAAATGGCAAAGTGGACTTCTGATTTACAATTTTACAGCTGCCTCAAGAAGGCCAAAAGAGACTCAAACTGATAATGCAAGAGATCTAACTAAGATCCAAGCAAATTACAAGTACCTAATAGGCCAAATAAGACCAATATCTGAAAGTACAATTGTCACTCAAAATCTCTGAAATCTGATCATAGATTCTGAAAGTAGATGAAAAAATAAGCACTTTCAAAAAAAACGGCACCTGAAAAGGAGGTCGTATGAGCTCAAACGAGGCCTTTGAAGTTGCAGAATTGAGGATTGGACAGGTACAGCTGAGAGAATCCGAAAATTCCGAAAAACCTGTGCATCAAAATCAGAAAATAACCACACCACTGCGAAGATCACAAAATTTTAGCCCATTTCAAAAAAAATTGCACCAAAAAAGGAGCAAAAATGAGCAAGATATGGCCTTCCAAAGTTGGACTGCAAAACTGAAAAGCCCAATGGAGAGGGGTTTAAAAATTTTCAAAAAATGCTGATGTGGCGCTGACGTCAGAAAAACACTGTGTTAAATTTGACGGCCATATGACCGTCATGAAAACTTCACCTCTCTGCTAACTGGATGTCCGTACTATACAGACAGATTATGTGGCCTGTTGACTGTACAATCCGTACTGTTGACGTGGCATCGTACGGAATGCTCGCGTGGCTATGTGACTGGATAGTACGGACTGCACGCGTGTCGAGGTTTGGATGCCTGCATGTTCGGGTGACGTGGCAGACGCGTGGCGGACGAGCTGGCTCTGCACGGTCACCTGTTCCAGGCCACGTGGCTGTCTCTAGTTGGCTGGGCCTGCCGGAGAGGTCTTTGCCGGAGATCTGAGACCGGCGGCCGCGCTGTTGCCGGAGGAAGCGGAGGTGACGCGGCGGTGCCTGTGGACGAGGCGCCGGAGTCCGGGGAGGAGGCGGAGCTGGGTGCCGCTCGGGTGGTGGCGGACGGGGGAGCCGCTGGGGTAGCACTGCCGGAGCGGGGGTTGCAGGGTGCGGACGCGGCGCGGATCTGTGCTGCACGGGAGGCGCAGCCGGGAGAGACGCTGGCGGAGTGGACGAGGGGCCGAAGTCCAGACAGCATCAACGCGCAGACAGGTACGGTCGGGGCGTGGGACCAGGTACGTTGTCTGCAAGGAACCTGCAACCTGCAGGTCACGCGGTGGTACGGGGGTCTGCGGACCCCCAAACAACTATATTTTTTTTTTGATTTCTTTTTCGAATTTTTTTTTTTTTGATCTTTTCAATTTTTCAATTTTTTTGATTTTTTTTTTGATTTTTCAAAAACAATTTTCTGAAAAAATGAAATTTTTTTTTTTTGAAAAATATATATAAAATTCGAAAATCCGTACAATATAGCAAAATTGGGGAAAATTTTTTTCCTCACCAAAATAGGTCAACTTTATAGTCAAAATTTATGGAAATGGCCTCCCGGATTCAACGGTGATGTCCAAATTGCTGTAAGATGCCTCCAAAAAATGAAGATCCCCAAATCCGAAAATAGAAGCCTTCCACTATGTCTCCAAAAACTGATCAACGAAGCCCCAATGGCTCTGATACCATGTTGGATTTTGCCAAGATCAAGGGCACAATGAAAAGCATATAAGAGACAATAGAATGACAAGAACAAACTGTATTCTCATCAATATAAAAATGATCAACTGGATTTTTTAATACAAGGAATAGAGGCCTGCTTATATAGGCAAGGCCATATGGATGTATGAGCACACAAATATGACAAGTGGCTCAATGAGAAACAAGGGTAGGTAGGAAATAGGTGTGGGTAGGTAGGAGAAATAATATAATATTCCACATGAGGTGGATCACCCACCGAAGGTGGAATTATCACTCCACAATAAGTGGATATGATAGTGTAATAACAAGATCAACACCATAAGAGGTGGAATTTCTCCTACACACACTATCCCAATGAGGCACAAACACCCAAGTGTCTCATATCCAAACTACTATGAGATGCATTATCCTAAGTAAACTTAAGTAAGTGTAATAATATCCATGATGAATAATTATTTACACCAACAATTTTAAAATTAGGGCTCTCTTAATTAACCACTTAATTTTAAAATTTAAATTTGAAATTGTCCACAAGAGATTTAAATTAAAAATTAGGGCCTTGTAAAAAGAAAATCTTAATTTTAAAATTGAAAATTAAAATTAGATCTAAGATTAAGATTTTAAAATTGGGAAATTCACAAAATTAATTTAAATTTAAAAATTAGGGTTTGTTTAATTAACCACTTAATTTCAAAATTGAAAATTGAAATTGAAATTTGATCCAAGATTGCAATTTGGAATTTGAATTGAAATTAGCAACCAAATTTGAAGAGGGAAATTTAAACAACCCACAAGCTCAATTTTAAAATTTTAAAAAATTAGTGTGTTTGCAATTAACCATTTAATTTCAAAATTTAATTGTGAAATTTATCTTGTAGATGAAAATTTGAATTTTGAAATTGAAGAACACTCAGATATGAAATAATTAACCCAAATTAAGCAATTCACAAGCTCAATTTTGAATTTGAAAATTAGGGTTTTAGTTAAATTAACCTCTAAATTTTTTAAATTTGCAAGGAAATCAAACTTGTAAATGAAAATTTGAATTTTACATTGCATACACTCAGATCTGAAAACAAAAATCAGAATTAATGGTGTAAGGAGTTGGGTTCACCAAAATGTAAAGGGGAAAATTTGACCTTAGCAATTTGCAACATAGAAAGGAGAAATCACTAAGTCGATTTTCACTATTCAAAAGAGGGAATAAATTACATGATCCTGAAATTCAGGAAGAAAAAGTAGGGACCGATGTAAATCACATCAGTTTGACTAACTTTTTTTTCCAAATTTTTAGGGATGCAAGGTATTGTGATTATAAGGTGATTCCCAAGTGGGTACGACGATTAAAGATGATTAGATATGTGAAATCGGGCCTTGAAGGTCAAAATAGGACATAATTAGGGCTTTTGGTGATTTAGTTAATTGAAAGAATAACAAGGGGTACACTTAGATTAAAGGCCCCAATTTGATAAAAGAAGACTTTAGATGCTTAAAGGGAATTTAAAATGATTCTCCCAATTATCCATTTATGCCTCTTATATCCAAATGAGAGGGGAAGACCTCCTTATGCACTTACCCGTCGTCAATTATGTTAATTTTCTAACATAGGCCGACACAGGGAAGGGTTTCCTGCCCAAAATTTGGATAAGACAAAGGGTTCAAAATTGGCCCCAATTAGGGAGGACCATGACATGGTGCCATGGTCCTGGTGAGCACCATGGCATGGTGCCATGGTCTTGGTGAGGACCAAGGTGCCACGCCCTGGTCCTACACCATAATCGGGCTA